>NC_043026.1:8046760-8049023 GCF_006345805.1 Octopus sinensis
ATTTGCGCACCTGTGTAATTTACGCAGGTGATTTTTAGGATAAAATTTGTTAGAAAAAGCTTCTGCTCATGTAAAATTCTCACCCAAAAGTTTTCAGAATTTCTGGCGAGACAGCTGCAGGAGAAATGCCCAGCCAAAGATAAGCCCCTGTAAATTGGCTTTCGTTGACATGGAGAAAGCCTTTGACAGGGTCCCCTTGTGTATAATACACACCCCTTTTCTAAATTGAGTCGTGCATAATTAAGCCAGCAGCACCTAGTCAAACAAACACTTCCGCGCATGCGTAATACAATAATGGTGATGTTCTTAACTGTTATATGGAATGTAAATATGTTTGCAAATTGTTTTTGTTATGGATTATTCTGTGTTCTGAATACTTTTATTTTAATAAATGTTGCTTATTGCAAGTTATAGATGATTCTTCATTGCTTTCAGGCTTAGCTTAACCCTTTCGTTACTATATTTCTGACCAAAATACACCCCTTATGTGTTTCAATTAATTTCTAACGTAATCATAAATTTAGTCTGGTTTCATCAAACAACTATAACTTTTTTATTTATCAATATATTAACATGAATTTTGGAAGATAATTTAATGAAATGTTCTCAACCAATTCTATACTATAATTTTTGTCACAAAGTGACTCTAATTGCAGGTAAATACAGGTAAATTCAACAATATATAAAATTATTAAAATTTTGTTCAAACATCGCTATAGAAAATGGGTTTTTAGCTAATATTCAATTGGGTATACAACAAAATTTTACGATAGAATTTGTTATTCTTGGTAACTTTCTGATACCCATAATAATATTTATGGCAAAATAGGCCTTAATTTCATTTTAGGTTGTGGGAAATAACAAACTATCCTTTCTTTCGCTTTGTTTACGTTTAGCGTAACGGTTCGTTTCCGCCGTAATGATTTCAAATAGGCTCATTCGAAAAAGTAAAAAGAAATAGTTTAAGGCTTTACTCTTCTGGGAAAGTCTGTGGCTTGGTCCAGTTTCTTCAGAAAAATCACCGAAAGAAACAGTTTTTAAATTTTCACTCCATTCAGGTGCCAATTCATTTTCTTTATCGCTGTCGGAGCTCTCAAATTCACTGTTTTCACTTTCGGAAAATGAAACAGATTCATTATCAAATACCACATGCTTTTTTTTTCAGTCATAGAATTAGATTTATGAAGGTCTTCAGTAGAAAATCCTTCGAATTCTGACTCGCTGCTTGATATAATGAAATTCGTATCCATTTTTTGTCAGAATTACAAATTTTGAAAACACAATAGGAAGAAATTTCGGAAAAAAATCTCCCATAATTCACGGAATTAAAATTACACTTCGATTATTGTTCAAAACTGTAGTTGAACTCTTTACGAAGTATAATACGTGTTTTCACGAATGTACTAAAGAGATTTGCTCTGATATTCTCATTTAAATATGAATAGGTAAATTCGGGCGGTTTGGGGCGGCTTGGTCACATTAACCAAAATTTTTTTCGGGCGGTTTGGTAACGAAAGGGTTAAGGCATTTTCATGCCCGACATCACAAAATGCGTCTGAATAAACATTGCCAGACAGCAAATAGAGACTCGGACATTGCTTGGAAAATAGTTTTCAATTTTAACCTCGTATATAGTACGCACTAGGGATTTTGACCTTTATGTTTTGGGAAAAAAAAGGGGATTATAGTCGAGGATTTACGGTTTATATATATATATATGCAGAAGTGGCTCTGTAGTAAGAAACTTGAATGTGGTTGCTTCTCAACCACATTATTGTAGGTTCAGTCCCATTGCTTGGTACCTTGGGCAAGTGTTTTCTACTAAAGCATTGGGCTAATTAAATATGTGTGAGTGGATTTGGTAGACTGAACTGAAAGAAGACCAACCCTAAACCTAATTTTTGTATTTGTGCCTTGCCACTGCTTGACAATCCATGGCAGTGTGTTCATGTCCCCGTAACTTAGTGGTTTGTCAAAAGGGACCAATAGAATAAGTACTGCACTGACAAAGAAAATAAGTGTAGGGTGAATCGATTTGACAAGCAAAGAATACCCCAAGGCAGTGCCCCAGCATGGCCACAATCTAATGACTGAATCAAGTAAAATATTGAAATATACACACATATACATAAATACATACATAAGTACATGCTTATATATATATACATACATACTTATATATAAATATGTATATATATATGTATATGTACATATACATGTTTATGTATATATATATATATATACATATATATGTATATATATA
>NC_043026.1:8049123-8054123 GCF_006345805.1 Octopus sinensis
GTATGTGTGTGTGTGCATGTATGTGAGTATGTATGTATGTATGTATGTGTGTGTGTGTATGTATGTATGTGTGTATGTATGTGTGTATGTATGTGTGTATGTATGTATGTATGTATGTATGTATGTATGTGTGTGTATGTGTGTATGATTAATCCAATGAGAGACTTCTACATGGTAGCTAGACTTGTTAGAAACAGCAGCCAAATCTCCCCAGATCACACCTTACTGTATTATGTATGTGTGAGCCAATGAGGGAGGTTTCAACAGAGAAACGATTACTGGTAGAAATAGCAGCCAAATCTCCCTCAAATCCCACCCTGTCTTGTGTCTGTAAGTATGTATGTGTCAATGAAAGAGAGCTCTACATGGTAGTTAAAACTGCTAGAAACATCAGCCAAATTTCCTTCAAATCACATCCTACTGTTTTATCTATGAATATATGTATGTATGAGTCAATGAGGGAGACCTCTATGTGGAAGATAGGTCTGTTAGAAATAGCAGCCAAATCTCCCTTAAAGCACACCCTACTGACTTATGTATGTATGTATATATGTATGTATGAGTCAATGAGGGAGACTTCTACATGGTAGCTAGAGTTCTTAGAAATACCAGCCAGAGCTCCCTCAAAACATGGAACTTTCTTTAAAAAAAAGAAGACACAAATTTAATAATGTTGCATAATGTCTGCAAAAACAAAAAAAATTCAATGGATGATCGTGGATTGAATGTCTGATTATAGGTCTGCTCAATCGGGGTTGACCTGGGGCTAAAAAACAACAACTACTTCTACAAATACTACAGCAAATACCATCAGACTACTACTACTACTACAACAACAAAACATTACTACTATAATTACTACCACAATCCACACAGGTGTGTACACACACACATATATATCTATACATATATAGATACACGCATATACATACATCTCTACACATGTATATATATATATACACACTCACACACATACATACACACTCACACACATACATACACACTCACACACATATGCACACACATATAAACACATGCACACACGTATACACACACACATACGCACACACATACACACAGATCATATATCATATATCTATATAATATATATATATATACATATATATATATATATATACACATATATATATATAAATACAAACACACACATATCTATACATATATAGATACACACATATACATACATCTCTACACATGTATATATATATATACACACTCACACACATACATACACACTCACACACATATAAACACACACATACGCACACACATATACACACACACGCACACACATACACACACACACACAGATCATATATCATATATCTATATATATATATACATACATATATATATATACATATATACACACACATATATATAAATACACACACACACACACACATATATCTATACATATATAGATACACACACATATACATCTCTACACATGTATATACATACACACTCACACATATACACACACATATGCACACACATATACACACACACATATGCACACACATATACACACACACATACACACACACATATACACACACATACACACACACATATACACACACACATACGCACACACATATGCACACACATACGCACACACATATACACACACATACGCACACACATATACACACACACATACACACACACAGATCATATATCTATATATATAATATATATGTATATTTAAAGGGCAAAACCACTAGGTGGTTGGCCGTATGCTAGAAGTAGATCACCTACATAGGTGATCTGCTTCTAGCATACGGCTGACCACCTAGTGGTTTTGCCCTTTAAATATACACATGTATTAGAATTTTCTCTGATTTTTCAAATTTTTGTATGCTAGGCTACTGGTTTAAAATTGATATTAATTAAATTAATATTCAATTTATCTCCCTCCTTATTTAAATATATATACATATATATATACATATGTATGTATAATATATTTTGTGTGTACAGTGAGATGTACAACTGCTACTGTTGAGTTTAAAACTCCACATCGATCATCTTCGTCCAGTCAGCTTCCAGTTTAGTGCTTAAGTTTACCTACTTTGTAATTGATGTCACTGGTTGTGATAATCAGAGCAAATGGATAAGCGATCAGGATAGTCACAAGCTTATTTCGTTTATTCCCAACATCTACATTTCACTACTGCAGTTTCTTGCAAACAGACGTTTCCAATGGAGAAGACGTCATCGCAGGATGCTCCAAACGCTGAACCACAATTGATCATCGGAGAAACACTTCATCGCAGAATGTTACACAGATCATGTGATTTGTGTGCCTCAGGCATGCACAATACACAAACCATATCCATTTCATTTCTATTGTTTACCATTGAAGTGGTTGAGTAGGTGCAGGAGTGGCTGTGTGGTAAGTACCTTGTTTACCAACCACATGGTTCCGGGTTCAGTCCCACTGCGTGGCACCTTGGGCAAGTGTCTTCTACTATAGACTAGGGCTGACCAAAGCCTTGTGAGTGGATTTCATCATCATCATCGTTTAACATCCGTTCTCCATGCTAGCATGGGTTGGACGGTTCGACCGGGGATCTGGGAAGCCAGAAGGCTGCACCAGGCTTCAATCTTGATCTGGCAGTGTTTCTACAGCTGGATGCCCTTCCTAACGCCAACCACTCCGAGAGTGTAGTGGGTGCTTTTTACGTGCCACCAGCACAGGTGCCAGGCTAGGCTGGCAACGGCCACCGGCATAGAAGCCAGTCAAGGCGGCGCTGTACACAGAAACTGAAAGAAGCCCATCGTATATATGTATATATATATATATATATATGTGTGTGTGTGTTTGTGTGTCTGTGTTTGTCCCCCTAGCATTGCTTGACAACCAATGCTGGTGTGTTTATGTCCCCGTCACTTAGTGGTTCGGCAAAAGAGACCGATAGAATAAGTACTGGGCTTACAAAAGAATAAATCCCCGGGTCGAGTTGCTCGATTAAAGGCGGTGCTCCAGCATGGCCGCAGTTAAATGACTGAAGCAAGTAAAAGAGTAAAGAGTAAGAGAGTATTCCTAAGGCATTATACATGTTCCAGAATATGTGGCTGAGTAAACCACAGACATGAGTACCCCTCATATTTATATCCATTTTATCGTTTTTCTGTTTCCTTTTCACCTCTCCCCACACCATATCGAATTAGATAAATTAGTATAAAGTAATTAGCACAAAACTTTGTCTAAATCATCAACACACACTAACGATGTACTAATAATTAATGAAAGTAACAACTACAAAGACCAAGGGGTTTTACTTGAGGAGGGGTTGTCATCAGAAAAAACTACAAAGTTCAGTTCAACGTGTTAAGCAACTTCTGATTAATTTAATATACTTCACCTAATTGATTAATTAATAAAAACTGATTATAGTCATTTGGTTTTGATTGTGTAATTGTCTGCATCCCACTTTTAAAAAATTATCCCATGGATTACTATTATTATTATTATTATAGGGCCCACTTATGCATACCTTTCCTTCCTGTGACACAAACCCTACTTATGAAGACCTGCTGAGGCAAGTGAAAATCAAAATCGAAATCGATCGACATCAATGGAAATTGTAGCTGTGATATCAGTGCCACTGGCACATAAGAGAACCATCCGAACGTGGCCGTTGCCAGCGCCGCCCCGACTGGCCTCCGTACTGGTGGCACGTAAAAAGCACCATCCGAACATGGCCGTTGCTAGCGCCGCCCCGACTGGCCTCCGTACTGGTGGCACGTAAAAAGCACCATCCAATCATGGCTGTTTTCCAGCCTCGTCTGGCACCTGTGCCAGTGGCACATAAAAGGGACCAACTACACTCTCGGAGTGGTTGGCGTTAGGAAGGGCATCCAGCTGGAATGGAAGAAATGCTGCTAAGCCTTTTTTCTGACATGCTAACAAATCTACGAGCTAAATAATAATAATAATAATAATGATAATAATAATCCTTTCTTATAAAGACACAAGGCCTGAAATTTGATGAAAGGGAGTCGATTAAATTGACACATCCCCCAGTGTTTCACTGGTACTTAATTTGTTGACCCCTGAAAGGATGTAAAGGAAAGTCGACCTCAGTGGAATTTGAACTCAGAATGCAAAGATGGACGAAATACTACTAAGCATTTCATTAAATAAAATGAATTTTTCGTTTTCTTTTTAGTGGAAAAGTAGATTATTATTATTATTATTAACTGTAAATTAAGTAGTGAAAGTGTGCTTGGTTGGTCAAGAAACTCAAAGTAACAAATAACTAAAGTAAATAATAAGAAAACACAAAAACAAAAAGAAAACTCGAACATTTGAGGGGGTTAGTTATTTTTTTTTAAAAAGATAAACAAAAGAAGAGGGGGGGGGCGTGGAATTCATGCCACAAAGAAGTCACTCCAACATGCAGCGCCCTTACATACACACGCGTGCACACACACATGCATATGTGTGTGTGTGTGAGTGTGTATTTGCATGTGTGTGTGTGTGTGTGTGTTGTGTGTGTTTGGACATGGATTTGTGTACCGGAAGGGGATCATTTGGGGGTTTTTTTTTTATATTGTTGTTATTTAACCCTAGGTCGGCCCCTGAGTGAGCAGACAAGCAAATATCTACTGAAGGCAAAAGAAAGTGTTGAAGCCATGATCATCCGTGTCTTCTTCAGTAATTCTAGTAAGGCACAGTCCATCTAGGATTACATTATTACGTTAACCTCATTACATATACCTCATTCGTTATGATTTTTAAGACAGTAGGACAAATGTGTGATTTGAATAGAGAGTTGCCTGCTATTTCTAGCAGGCAGACTACCTAGATAAACACTTGGTCAAAAAGTAATTATATATTTATGTATGTGAATTTGAGTATATGTTTGACTATGTATGAATGTGTGTGTGTGTGTGTGTTGTGTGTGGTGTGTGTATGGGTGTGTGTATATATATATATATATATATAAGTAAATGAATGAATTATC
>NC_043026.1:8059123-8081623 GCF_006345805.1 Octopus sinensis
CCACATGTCAGGTGTTGAGGTGATCGCAGAGCAACACGAGATGAAGTGGTTTACTCAAAAGCACAATGCACCACCAACTCTAGGAATTGAAACCACAATCTTATGATCCTGAGTGCAACAGCCCAATCCCTGGGCCACACACTACTATACCACACTGCTATAACACATGGCTCAGTGGTTAGGGTACTGCACTCCTAATCGTTGGATTACAGTTTCAATTCCTGGACCTGACAATGCATTATATTCTTCAGCATAACACTTCATTTCACATTGCTCCAGTTCACTTTCCAGGCAAAAGTGAGTAATCCTAAAATGGACTGGCATCCTTTCCAGGGGGGAAATATATATACCAGGAAATCAGCAATAGAATTCTAGGGCTTGGGAAGAACCTATCTGCCCCACCTTTTTTCTTTTCTTACAATATCACACTTTACTACACTAATAGCTGTGTGGTTAGAAAGTTTGCTTCTCAAGGCGCAGGAGTGGCTGTGTGGTAAGTAGCTTGTTACAACCACATGGTCTGGGTTCAGTCCCACTGCGTGGCATCTTGGGCAAGTGTCTTCTACTATAGCCTCAGGCCGACAAAAGCCTTGTGAGTGGATTTGGTAGACGGAAACTGAAAGAGCCTGTCGTCTATATATGTATATATATATGTAGTGTGGTGTGGTTGTGTGTCTGTGTTTGTCCCCCTAGCATTGCTTGACAACCGATGCTGGTGTGTTTACGTCCCCGTCACTTAGCGGTTCGGCAAAAGAGACCGATAGAATAAGTACTGGGCTTACAAAGAATAAGTCCCGGGGTCGATTTGCTCGACTGAAAAAAGGCGGTGCTCCAGCATGGCCGCAGTCAAATGACTGAAACAAGTAAAAAGAGTAAAGAGTAACCATCTAGTTCCAGGTTCAGTCCCACTGTGTGGCACCTTGGGCATGTGTCCTCTACTATAACCTTGGACCACCAAAGCCTCATGATTGAACTCTGTAGGTGGAAATTCCCATCGAGAGTGTATGTGCATGTGAAAGTGCTTGTGCCATCTTTAGTAGATAGGGAAACTAGTATAACATATTATGTGGAAGCACATGGCCTAGTGGTTAGGGTCCCGCACACCTGATCGTAAGATTGTAGTTTCAATTCCTGGACCAGACAATGCCTTGTATTCTTGAGCAAAACAGTTCATTTCATGTCGCTCCAACTACTTTGATGGTAAAAGTGAGTAACCCTGAAATGAACTAGCATCCTATCCAGGGGGGAAATATATACACCACAGAATCAAGGAAACAGGCCTTGTAATTCTGTGGCTTGGGAAGGACCTTTGTACCTTCTTGGTTTTACAATAACATTACATATTGTAACATTACAATAACATTAGTGGTTGGCGTTAGAAAGGGCATCCAGCTGTAGAAACATTGCCAGATCAGACTGGAGCTTGGCGCAGCCTTCTGGCTTCCCAGATCCCCGGTCGAACCATCCAACCCATGCTAGCATGGAGAACGGACGTTAAACGATGATGGTGTGTGTGTGTGTGGTGTGTGTGTGTGTGTGTGTGGCAAGGCTGTGTCTTTTCAATATCAGGGACAATCCATGTGGTGGGCATCTATACAGTTTCCATCGATTCAATTTCAGTCATATTAATGGAATCAGCATCAAGGCTATGATTAAAATTGAATTAAAAGAAAATCCTGTCAGGTGTCCCAGATGAACCAACTTCACGGCCGGAGGTGCAGATGAGGGCAGCTGCATCGAACTCTCTCATGCACCAAATGGCATTTTGCTAAAAAGCATCCGTGAAGTAAAATCATGTAGGAACACCGAATGTCGGTGCCCCAGCATGGCCACAACTCGTGAGCTGAAACTAGATAAAATCAAATAAATAAAAATAATAAATAAACTGCCTAAAATGCCATGCAGTGGGACTGAACCCAGGATCCTGTGGTTACAAAGCAAACTCCTTAACCATTGAGTTATGAGACAACATAATGCATGCCTCTGAAACCTTAACTACCCCTCCCCACCCGATACCAACATCCCCATCACCGACCCCACCTAATCACGCTGACTGCTAATCAATAAACTATGTAAATTAAAACTCAAAATAAATGAAATAGCCAATCAACCATGACCATCACTGCAGAACAGTGGCAAATACTTACATTTCTAACACAAGTTTCAACTGCTCCAGTTTGGCCTTCTTCTCCTCTATGACACTGTTCTTCTTCACTTTGTTCTCGTTCAACAAAAACCTAACGATATCCAACACCTCCTGTAGCTGTTTGGGCTTCTTCAGTTTCAGGTGGCCCTTCCTGTAGCCCTGGTATTTTTGAAACAGCTCGAAAAACCTGGAAACCACAACGACAACAGCAGATAGAAGACATGTAGCGGAAAAGACAGAAGATTGAAGATTGATCTCTTGAAGACAGAAGATCACTGTCATAAGATTAAAGACAAAACATTAAAGACATATGGTCAAAGGCATAAGACTAAAGGCATATGACTAAAGGCATATGACTAAAGGCATAAGATTAAAGGCATAAGATTAAAGACATAAGACTAAAGACATAAGATTAAAGACATAAGATTAAAGACATAAGATTAAAGACATAAGATTAAAGATATAAGATTAAAGACAGAAAATCAAAGACAAAAACATCAACATCAGAAGATTGAAGACAAGATTAAAGTCAGATGATTAAGAACAGAAGATTAGATACAGGAAATTAAACACAGAAACAGAACACAAGTCTGAATTCAGAAGACAGAAGATTAAAGATAGAAGACAGAAATGAGAAGATTCAAGACAAAGATTAGAAGTTTAAAAGCAGAAGATTAAAGACTAAGAAGGCAGAAGTTGACACAAGACTGATGAAGGAAGAAGACGAAAGAAGAGAGAAACTATACAGAAAAAAATAGGAAAAAATTAAAAACAGAATACAGAATATTAAAGACATAAGACAAGAGATGAAGTTGAGAGAAGATTGAAGATTGACGAAGACTAAGGAAGTCTGAAAGCCGAGTGTCAAAAATGTAGGTGTAAAAGGTATTTACTTGGCGTGTTTGACTTCCATTTTCATCTTCTGTTTTGGAGTTCTGTCTCCATGTCTGATAACTGCAATGACACAGCGGAGTTCCATCCTGGAAGAGAGAGAGAGAGAGAATGAGTGAATGAGAGGGAGAAAGTGTGAGTGAGAGAATGAGTGAATGAGAGGGAGAAAGTGTGAGTGAGTGACAGTATGAGTAAGAACATAGGAAATGCCTAACACACACATGTACATACACAGGCAATACATATACAATTATATATATGCGTGTATATCTAAAGAGCTAAAAAAACCACTAAGTGGTCAGCCGTATGCTAGAAGTAGATCACCAACGATCAAACTACAAAGAAAAGAATGTTCTCTAGAGAAAAATTCAGCGGACACCAGAACAAAATGCGGGCAAGACAGATGAAAATTATATAAAAATCAAGAATTACTCGCAGACCGGCGGTTTTGCCTATTAACAAATGAATCACTTACGTAATCCCTCGTCCGTAGGCTCATCAGTGCGATCGTTCCAGAGGTAATATAATTTGTAAAACTAACCACCAGTTTTCCGTATAAAAATTATATATATATATATATATATATATATATATATATATATATAAGAAAAAAGCAACAAGAATGGATCAATATTTCGGTACAATTGTTTCGTACGAAGACAGCTTTATTAAGGCTGCAAATATTGCAGTAAATAAGTGACCCGTACTCATCAGCCGAAAAACATCTGGGTTCTCCAAACATCTAAGGGGGTGGTGTTACACTCCTGAAAACACCACCCCCTTAGATGTTTGGAGAACTCAGATGTTTTTTCGGCTGATGAGTACGGGTCACTTATATTTACTGCAATATTTGCAGCCTTAATAAAGCTGTCTTCGTACGAAACAATTGTACCGAAATATTGATCCATTCTTGTTGCTTTTTTCTTATTTATAATCACCCCGCATTATCTTATGGTTAACACCATATAGATCTCTGGTGCATCTAAGTTAAGTACCGCATTCATGTGAATTCAACAGAACTCACTTGAATTTTAATTGCTTTTACTGAATATATATATATACACTACTAATATAGGATGAAGTTTTTTTACAGAAAAAAAATTTCATCAAAAATGTGGCAGCATATTAAAATACCTTTAAAGATTAAAACTATAAACAACTTATAAACAAGGGCAAAAGAAAATTATTTCCATGCCAATATGCTGATAACAGACTTTTAAATCGTCAATTTCCACATATTATTATACCCACTACAGAATTTTAAAAAATTCTGTTGGCTAGCTTTCCTCAATTTCAGCACAACGTATTTCTGTAGTGGGTATAATAATATGTGGAAATTGACGATTTAAAAGTCTGTTATCAGCATATTGGCATAGAAATAACTAGCAGTATCGCCCAACGTTGCTCGGGTTTGTAAGGGAAATAACTATATAAGCATTTTTAGAGAGTTACTTCCCTTATATAACCCGAGCAAAAATCATTAAAAATGCGGAAAAATGATGGTAAATTTTTTTTTAGATCGTAAACTCATTGTAGACGCGCGCTAATACCCAGAAGGGCTCGATATGAATGACGACTATAAGATACCCGCTTTTGGTTAAACTGCACCGCAAAATGTGGGAGTAGTTAGGAATCTAAATCGGAGGAGACAGAGTCTCACACACACAACTTAAATTTTATATATAAGGATTTTCTTTTGCCCTTGTTTATAAGTTGTACACACACACACTTATTACAAACACACAACATTTACACAGATACACACATTTATTACAGGTGTGTGTATGCATTTGTTTGTGTGTACTGCTGTACTTTGGTCAGGCCCATGGAAGCATAGGTAAGTAGATGTTAAAACAATGGTAAAAATAAGAAAAGACAAAAAAGCAAAGGAATGGAAATTAACATACATTGAGCCTGATGTTGTAGGGACAACTGGTACATCTTCTGGAGCTGAACCTAGAACCCATGGGATGTGCAGCTGAGGCGCCAGGTTCCGCATTACCATAGTCCTGAAATGAAAAAAATTGCATAATTTCTTCTACACTATATATGCAACTGAGAAATGCATGCCATCAAAGTGACACTGGGATACGAATATGTATAGAAATATATACATCAGCAACAGTGTCTGTTTTGTCTGGGCTTACCCTAGTATCTTAGCACAATCATCATAATATTTGCTGGAATTCTTCACAAAACTGAATCCATTGACATCACACACATAAGATTTCCCATTAGCACGGAGAAGATCAAAACCACACACAGTTTGCTGAAAAACAGGAAAAAAAAGAAGCCAGGTTGAAGAGAGAGAGAGAGAGAGAGAAGAGGATGGCATCAGTAAAGAGAAGGTATTAAGATGCCTGAGACTAAACAATGTGGTATCTCAGACTAAATGATGTACCTGCTGCAATATAGTGGTATCTGTGGCTATACTCTGATACAAAGGATGTACTTTAATACAGTAAATCCTCGAGTATAGTCCGCCCTTGAGTATAATAGGCAGGGGATTTTTAGGGCGCTGGAGGTAACGGGGATTTGAGCACCACCTTTAATCGCTGTGGTCACCATGTAGGCAATCATCAAAATTTTTGTTCGTCTTGTGGTTGAGACAGGCTCCTTATCTTTCCTGATGAGAAGATTGCATAATACACCCTTTATTCCTTTGGAATTAAAAAATGTTGTCTTCGAAACATATGTCGAGAGTAAAGGAATTTTGTTAACATCTTCGTTCGACTCCATTCTTTTATTTATTCATATAACAACACACAAATTCTACACAAGAACCCGGAGTTTCTAACCCTTGACAGGTCGCTTCAACCGTGTTTCTGACGTGAATTTGCTACCAGGTTTCGGTTTAACGAATTTTTTCCATGCTGACGATAAACATAGGATAATTCATTCACCTACTTAATATTATATATATATATATATATATATATATATATAGAGAGAGAGAGAGAGAGAGAGAGAGAGAGAGAGATGCATACACACATATACAAGGATACATTACACTGACCTTGAAGGCAAGGGAAACTTCTCTGGCAATGCACTTCTCCATGGCACTGAGAATAACAGGATATCGTACTTCCTTGCCGTCTTTATCTCTTTCTACTTTGCCATCAAGTGCGGGAGACTTTCTCGCTTCAGCGTGGGCGTAGTCAGGGCCAACTGCATATACCTGTAGCCAGAAAGAGAAAAACGTCAACTGTGGTGATATCAACAACAATAAGGGGACAGAGAAGAAACCCTCAAGAGATATTATACATATATATATAATGTTCTTTTATTGGTTTCAGCCATCAAGGACAAGAAGAAAGACTGTTCTGCAAAGCTTTTGATCAAACTCAAGCATCACCTCCAACGAAGCATCCTTTGGTTTTTCTTGGATGAGAAAAATTTCTGCTTGGATCACATTCACAATCACACACAAACACACAACGTTTCTTAGACATATCATCATCATCATCATTGTTTAACGTCCGTTTACCATGCTAGCATGGGTTGGACGGTTCAACTGGGTTTCGGGGAAGCCAGATGGCTGCACCAGACCCAGTCTGCTCTGGCAATGTTTCTACAGTTGGATGCCCTTCCTAACGCCAACCACTCCGAGAGTGTAGTGGGTGCTTTTTACATGCCACCTGCATAGTTGCCAGGCGAGGCTGGCAAACGGCCACGATCGGATGGTGCTTTTTACGTGCCACCGGCACGGAGGCCAAATGAGGCTGGCAACGGCCACAATCGGATGGTGCATTTTACGTGCCACCAGCACAGGTGCCAGACGAGGCTGGCAAATGGCCACGATCGGATGGTGCTTTTTACGTGCCACTGGCACGGGGGCCAAATGAGGCTGGCAAATGACCACAATCGGATGATGCATTTTACATGCCACCTGCACACCTATATAAACACATACACATCCTCTCTATCACACACACACACATACAGAGCCTCATGCTAACACATACACTCACTTAGACACACATACACAAACTAAAACCAATGCCACAAGATCAAGTATAAATAAAATTACCTTTACGTCGGTGCCATCTGTGGGCATGAACTCTTCGTATATGTAGGACCCTGTTTTTCGTACCTTGTTAATTGGGGAGTATACACTACTTCGAGCGCCAATCTGTAAAGAAGAAAAGAGATACACAATGAGAACAGAGAACACCAACCCCTGACGAGATCACTAAGGATCTCCTTTACAGCAGCACACCTGGTTCTGGCCTCTCTCTCCAATAACCATGTACTTCCACTATAGCAAGATACCTATTTCTGCCTCTCTATTTCTCTATCACACTCTAACCCAGTGCTTTTCAAACTTTTTGCTGGAGCGGAACCCCAAGGAAACATTCCACTGGCTCGAGGAACCCCTGTGCAATAATTTAATAGTCTTATGCACACATATCTGCACAGGAGACTTAAAAATTACTGCCGATTTTAGCAGTTTTGTAACTTCTTGCAGAACCCCTGGACTGTACTGGCGGAACCCTGGTTGAAAACCACTGCTCTAACCTTTCATCATCTGATACTGGATCTCTTTGTTTCTCTCCTTGTTTTTTTTCTATGTCCCTTTCTGTAGAAGAGCATAGGCTCGAAATGTAAATGACTTTTTCTATTCCTGAGTGTTATACTAATACATGTTTGTTTTGTACAACACCTGTCTTCGTCTTTTATTTTTTCGTAAACTTTCCCTATATATATATATCTGTGTGTGTGTGTGTGTGTGTGTGTGTGTGTGTGTGTGTGTATGTGTGTGTGTGTGTGTGTGTGTGTTGTAAATATATATATATATATATATATACATACACACACACATATATATGCACATACAGATATCAATATATGCCAAATATGCCGAAAAAAAGGCAAAAATTGTCAATAACCATTATAATTTATGCGTCTTGAAACAAGCCGATAGAAATCTCTAAAAAATCCGTTATTACCGTATTGGTCCCAATTTCGGGGTTAATTTCATAAGAATTTTCCCCTCTTCAGCGATAAATACGTGAGATATAAGTAAAATACTTACTCATTGGGACCAATACGGTAATAACAGATTTTTTAGAAATTTCTATCGGTTTGTTTTGAGACGCATAGATTATAATGGTTAATGACAACTTTTGTCTTTTTTTCGGCATATTTGGCATTAGAATTTTTCTTTTGCCCTCATTTTGTAAATTATTTATAAATTTAACCTTTAAAGGTATTTTTTGATATGCTGGCCATTGATAAAATTTTTTTTTTCCCGAAAAAAATTTTATCCTACATTAGTTATAGATATCAATATATGTGTACATAAATACACACACACACCTCTCTCTTCTCTCTCTCTCACTGGGTAACCATGTACCTCCTCTGTAGCAGGACACCTATTTCTGCCTCTCTGTTTCTCTGTCACACTCTAACCCTTTCACCATTTGATACTGGATCACCTCCTCCTCCAATGCCCACCCCTGTTGTGGAAAGACTCCTGCTTCTGTCTCTCTGTCACACTCTAACCTTTCATCCTCTGACACAAGATCCCCTCCTCAAATGCCCCTGGCCCTCTCATAATTCCTTGTCTTGTGAGTCACTTGGTGACCCTGCCAGTGCTGGTGAATATGTTTGATAAAAATGAACATTTTTTTAATGTACTGGTACTTTTTTTAACAAAAAATTAAGAACACTATAAGCCTTACAATAATATGTGATCGCTGCTATTTCTAGCACACAAAACATAGTTGGGTTACCTTGATGTTTGTTTAAATTAGTGTTATATTACAACTACAAGAAATTACAGAAAGAAATATTTACTAAGCAAGTGAAATTTTACTTCACAAATGCTTTTTGGCAACTGCCATTTGGTACATGAGAGAGTTCAATGCAGCTGCCCTCATCTGCACCTCCTGCTGTGAAGTTGGTTCATCTGGGACACCTGACAGGAAGCGATCCAGTTTTATTTTAAAGACATCTGCATCCACCCCATGCAGGTCTCTCAGGTCCTTCGGGAGGATATTGAAGAGCAGTGGACCTCTGAAGCCCAGGCTCTCACAGTATCTTGTCCTACATCTTAATGGCAAATTTGGAGTCCTTGACACGGCACTGTGCAGTGGGACCCAGTTCTGGTATTTGTGTAACTCTCGATGCCAAAGTTTGGGACAAGTCCTTCCAGGATCTTCCAGATGTATATTATGACATACCTTTCTCACCTACGCTCTAAGGAATTACATACCGGAAATAAATTATATTAGGCAACTTATTAAAACTTACTGAAGCTTCAAACTCACACGATTTATTTCTTTTCCATCATTATCTAAGAATTATCAAGTGAATTTGTTGCTATGCTCTCTGACACCTTATAGGTATTAAAATATCTAGGAGATCATTGCTATGGTTTTGCACACTACACATAAGTGAACTACCTTGCTGCTTGTTTAAAACAGAGAGATTATGACCGTGATAGAATAATGAAAGCAATATCTACTAAGCAAGTGAGCCCTATTATACGAAGAAACAATCAGACATAAAATATCATAAAAATTATTCGAATTGGGAATCAAATGTAAAAATATTATCAAGTATTATCAAGTAGGCGCAGGAGTGGATGTGTGGTAAGTAGCTTGCTAACCAACCACATGGTTCCAGGTTAGTCCCACTGCGTGGTATCTTGGGCAAGTGTCTTCTGCTATAGCCCCGGGCCGACCAATGCCTTGTGAGTGGATTTGGTAGACGGAAACTGAAAGAAGCCTGTCGTATATATGTGTGTATATATATATATATATATATATATATATATGTGTGTCGTGGCCGATGCCAGCACCACCTCAACTGGCTTCCGTGCCGGTGGCACATAAAATACACCAATCCGACCGTGGCCGTTGCCAGCCTCGCCTGGCACCTGTGCAGGTGGCACGTAAAAAGCACCCACTACACTCACGGAGTGGTTGGCGTTAGGAAGGGCATCCAGCTGTAGAAACATTGCCAGATTAGACTGGAGCCTGGTGCAGCCTTGTGTGTGTGTGTGTATAGACAGATAGATAGATAGATAGATAGGCAGACAGACAATCATACACACATATATATATCACTATTGAGCAGAGTGTGTGTATCATCTTCATTATTGTTTAACGTCCGTTTTCCATACGGGCATGGGTTGGACGGTTTGACAAAGAGGTAACTGTGCAAAACATTTAAGCATTAAATATACGAAAAAACTACAGGTTTTTACCAAAAACTCCTCAAATATATTAGGTTTTAATGTTAACATAAATAAGCTTTTCAAAAACATATTTGCTTACATATATATATCTTCATGTGTATATACAAACATAAATATACATGTATAAATATATATATATATATATATACATCATACATATATACACATACGCACACATATATACACATACACACACATATCTATGCATATATATACATATATATATGCATACATATATATACATATATATAGCATACATATATATACATATATATATGCATATATATTACATATATATACATACTATATAATACATATATATACATTATATATATACATACATATATATACATATATATATACATACATATATATACATAATATATATACATATATATATACATACATATATACATATATATATACATACATATATATACATATTATATTACATATATATATACATACATATATATCATATATATCATCATATATACATATATATTCATATATATATACAACATATACATACATATATATATGCATACATATATATACATATATATATACATACATATATATACATATATATATATACATATATACATACATATATACATACAATATATATATATAATATATATATACATACATATATATACATATATATGTATATATATATGTATATATATATAGATATATATATATATGCATACATATATATACATATATATATACATACATATACATACATATATATATATACATATATATATACATACATATCTACATACATATATATACATATATATACATATCTATATATATACATACACACATATACACATACCTACACAAATATAAACATACACATACATATATATATATATACATACACACATATACACATACCTACACAAATATATACATACACATACATATATATATAGATATATACATACATATATACATATATATACATGCCTACATACACTTACATGCATACATACATACACATACCACCTGACCACATGACCGACCAGGCTATCAGATGTTGTTACACATCGCTGGTCACAATGCACTTCGCATTGTTTTAGCCTTCAAATGACGCCACCCCGCTGGCTAAGAAGTAAGAGTGAGAGAAAGTTGCAGCGAAAGAGTACAGCAGGGATCACCACCATCCCGTCAGAGCCTCGTGGAGCTTTTAGGTGTTTTCGTTCAGTAAACACTCACAATGCCTGGTCTGGGAATCGAAACTACGATCCTACGACCGCGAGTCTGCTGCCCTAACCACTGGGCCATTACGCCTCCACACACACACATATATATATATATATATGACGGGCTTCTTTCAGTTTCCGTCTACCAAATCTGCTCACAAAGCTTTGGTTGGCTCAAGGCTACAGCAGAAGACACTTACCCAAGGTGTCTGGGAATCGAAACCACGATCCTACGACTGCGAGTCCGCTGCCCTAACCACTGGGCCATTACGCCTCCACACATATAAATACATACATACATATGTATATTTACATACACACATATATATATATACATACACATATGTATATATACACACACACATGCATAGAAACATCAGACATTATGATGAACTCAGGAATGACATGAATGAAAAATGAACGTATTAATTTCATGGTTTTCGCGAGACCCAAAACAAGTCACATGCGCAATACATGTCTATATTCATTCATGCTGCTAGAAATAGCAGCCAGCTAAGGCTGATCACTGACAAGAAACACACATGAAATTGTATATATTTCTTTATTGCCCACAAGGGGTTAAACACAGAGGGGACAAACAAGGACAGACAAACGGATTAAGTCGATTACTTCGAACCCAGTGCGTAACTGGTACTAATTTAATCGACCCCGAAAGGATGAAAGGCAAAGTCCACCTCGGCGGAATTTGAACTCAGAACATAACGGCAGATGAAATACCTATTTCTTTACTACCCACAAGTGGCTAAACACAGAGAGGACAAACGGATTAAGTTGATTACATCAACCCCAGTGTGTAACTGGTACTAATTTAATCGACCCCGAAAGGATGAAAGGCAAAGTCGACCTCGGCGGAATTTGAACTCAGAACGTAACGGCAGATGAAATACCTATTTCTTTACTACCCACAAGTGGCTAAACACAGAGAGGACAAACGGATTAAGTCGATTACATCGACCCCAGTGCGTAAATGGTACTAATTTAATCGACCCCGAAAGGATGAAAGGCAAAGTCCACCTCGGCGGAATTTGAACTCAGAACATAACGGCAGATGAAATACCTATTTCTTTACTACCCACAAGTGGCTAAACACAGAGAGGACAAACGGATTAAGTTGATTACATCGACCCCAGTGTGTAACTGGTACTAATTTAATCGACCCCGAAAGGATGAAAGGCAAAGTCGACCTCGGCGGAATTTGAACTCAGAACGTAACGGCAGATGAAATACCTATTTCTTTACTACCCACAAGTGGCTAAAAACAGAGAGGACAAACGGATAAGAGATTACACGACACCCCAGTGCGTAAATGGTACTAATTTAATCGACCCCGAAAGGATGAAAGGCAAAGTCAACCTCGGCAGAATTTGAACTCAGAACGTAGCGACAGATGAAATACTGCTAAGCATTTCGCCCGGCATGCTAACGTTTCTGCCAGCTCGCCACCTTACACCTGAAATTGTATAGTCCAAGATACACCACTGTCTGAATAAAAAACAAGACGGTCACAGCTGGGACATCTTGAGGCCTACCAGATGAAAACTGACCCGGGGTTAAACAAGAATAACAAGGAAAGAAATATCAAATTATGCAGTGCTTGATGAATAAAGGAGGAGATGGTCAAAGCTGAGTTGTCTTTGATTATATACCTATTAGATCAAGAGTGACCTGGAGTTGAAAAGCAACAAGGAATTAGGCATCCGTGCCGGTGGGACGTAAAAAGCACCGTCCGATCGTGGCCGTTGCCAGCCTCACCTGGCCCCCATGCCAGTGGCATGTAAAAAGCACCATCTGATCATGGCCGTTGCCAGCCTCGCCTGGCCCCCGTGCCAGTGGCATGTAAAAAGCACCATCCGATCGTGGCTGTTGCCAGCCTCGCCTGGCCCCCGTGCTGGTGGCACGTAAAAAGCATCATTCAACCGTGGCCATTTGCCAGCACCGTCCGGCACATAAAAAGCACCCACTACACTCATGGAGTGGTTGGCATTAGGAAGGGCATCCAGCTGTAGAAACATTGCCAGATCAGACTGGGCCTGGTGCAGCTTTCTGGCCTCCCAGACCCCACTTGAACCATCCAACCCATGCTAGCATGGAAAGCGGACGCTAAATGATGATGATGATGCTGATGATGATGTAGTCCCAGATACACTAAGTCTGAATAAAAGAGATGGTTATAGTTGGGTATCATTGATCATGAGAATGCTCGATCAGCATTGACCTAGGGCTAAATGACAACAAAGAAGGACACATTTGATAATGTAGTACAAGGTGTACCTTGACAGAATAAAAGACAGAATGATCACAACTGGACCATCTATGATCATGTATCTGCTGGATTAGGACTGACCAGGGGTTCAACAAAGAAACAATGGCAGGGAAGAACACGGATCTTTTCTGTTTGAACGGCACATGTCAACGCAATTTCTAGTTAACTAAACACTTTTAAACTTCGTATACTGGTAGAATGTGTTTATAAAACATCATTTTTTTCTTGGCTTTATTGAGAAAATTCTATAGTTTGTAAGATATTTCGTCTGAAATTTTGAGCATTTCGGCAATTTTAACCAATCGTTGACCTCCATTGACGTAAACAACATTCCATGCTGTATGAATATGTCCCTCGTTTAAGAAACAGATTGGGTTTATTTACATTTGCGAAGAAAAAAAGATACCTTTCCCCCACCCCTAACCTTAACCATAACTCTAAACCTAACCCTAAAATAGATTGAAATGCAATAGATCGATACTAGGGCCTTAATTATGGGTGACATTTTCATTTGACACCGCTAGAAAAAAATCCCATTTTCCATAGCGGTGTCATATGAAATGTCACCCATAATTATAACCCTAGTATCGATCTATTGCATTTCAATCTATTTTAGGGTTAGGTTTAGAGTTATGGTTAAGGTTAGGGGTGAGGAAAGGTATCTTTTTTTCTTCGCAAATGTAAATAAACCCAATCTGTTTCTTAAACGAGGGACATATTCATACAGCACGGAATGTTTTCACCCCAAATGGAGGTCAGCGATTGGTTAAAATTGCCGAAATTAAAGTGGAAATATGTTACAAACTATAGAATTTTCTCAATAAAGCCAAGATGAAAATGATGTTTTATAAACACATTCTACCAGTATACGAAGTTTAAAAGTGTTTAGTTAACTAGAAATTGTGTTGACAGGTGCCGTTCAAACGGAAAAGATCGAAGAACACATTAGATAGTGTAGTCCTAGCTACACTATGTCCGAATGAAAGGAGGTATGGTTATAGTGTCAACACCTTTTGTCATAAGTCTTCTGGATTGATACAGATTAATACAACAAAGAAAGACACATTTGATAATGTAGTCCTAGATACACTATGCCAGGATAAAAGACAGGATGATCACAACTGGAACATCTTTGATCGTGTATCTGCTGGATTAGGACTGACCAGGGGTTCAACAAAGAAACAATGGCAGGGAAGAACACATTTGATAATGTAGTCCTAGATACACTATGCCAAGATAAAAGACAGGATAGCCACAGATGGAACGGCTTTGATCACAGGCCTGCCAGACAAGGACTAAGCAACAACAAGGAAGGACACATTTGATAATGTAGTCCTAGATACACTATGCCAGGATAAAAGACAGGATGGCCACAGATGGAACGGCTTTGATCATAGGCCTGCTGGATCAGGACTAAGCAACAACAAGGAAGGACACATTTGATAATGTAGTCCTAGATACACTATGCCAGAATAAAAGACAGGATGGCCACAGATGGAACGGCTTTGATCATAGGCCTGCTGGATCAGGACTAAGCAACAACAAAGAAAGACACATTTGATAATGTAGTCCTAGATACACAATGCCAGAATAAAAGACAGGATGGCCACAGATGGAACGGCTTTGATCATAGGCCTGCTGGATCAGGACTAAGCAACAACAAAGAAAGACACATTTGATAATGTAGTCCTAGATACACTATGCCAGAATAAAAGACAGGATGGCCACAGATGGAACGGCTTTGATCATAGGCCTGCTGGATCAGACTAAGCAACAACAAAGAAAGACACATTTGATAATGTAGTCCTAGATACACTATGTTCCAGAATAAAAGACAGGATGGCCACAGATGGAACGGCTTTGATCATAGGCCTGCTGGATCAGGACTAAGCACAACCATGAAGGACACATTGATAATGTAGTCCTAGATACCTATGCCAGGATAAATGACAGGATGGCCACAGATGGAACGGCTTTGATCACAGGCCTGCTGGACCAGGACTAAGCAACAACAAGGAAGGACATATTTGATAATGTAGTCCTAGATACACTATGCCAGAATAAAAGACAGGATGGCCACAGATGGAACGGCTTTGATCATAGGCCTGCTGGATCAGGACTAAGCAACAACAAGGAAGGACACATTTGATAATGTATTCCTAGATACACTATGCCAGAATAATAGACAGGATGGCCACAGATGGAACGTCTTTGATCATTCGTCTGCTGCATCGGAACTGACTTGAAGCTAGACAAGAACAAAGACGAGCACATTAGATAGTGTAGTCCGAGAGAGACTATGCCTGAATAAAAAAAAGGATGCAAACAAATGGAAAATCTTTGATCATAGGTCTGGTGGATCAACACTGACCTGGGATTAAACAGTAGCAACGATGATGTAGTCCATATATACACTAGGTGCAGGAGTGGCTGTGTGGTAAGTAGCTTGTTTACCAACCACATGGTTCCGGGTTCAGTCCCACTGCGTGGCACCTTGGGCAAGTGTATTCTACTATAGCCTCGGGCCGACCAATGCCTTGTGAGTGGATTTGGTAGACGGAAACTGAAAGAAGCCCGTCGTATATATGTGTATATATATATATATATATATATAGAAACATTGTAGAAACATTGCCAAATTAGACTGGAGTCTGGTGCAGCCTTCTGGCTTCCCAGAACCCCGGTCGAACCGTCCAACCCATGCTAGCATGGAGAACGGACGTTAAACGACGATGATGATGATGATGATGATATATATATAGGCGCAGGAGTGGCTGGTGTGGTAAGTAGCTTGCTAACCAACCACATGGTTCCGGGTTCAGTCCCACTGCATGGCACCTTGGGCAAGTGTCTTCTGCTATAGCCTCGGGCTGACCAAAGCCTTGTGAGTGGATTTGGTAGACGGAAACTGAAAGAAGCTTGTCAAATATATGCTATAGATATGTGTGTGTGGTGTGTTTGTGGTTGTGTTTGTCCCCCTAGCATGCTTGACAACCGATGCTGGTGTGTTTATGTCCCCGTCACTTAGCGGTTCGGCAAAAGGGACCGATAGAATAAGTACCAGGCTTACAAAGAATAAGTCCTGGGATCGAGTTGCTCGACTAAAGGCGGTGCTCCAGCATGGCCGCAGTCAAACGACTGAAACAAGTAAAAGAGTAAAAGAGAGTATGCTGTTACTGACAAAACACAATGCTAATAGCTAGAACACATTTCATCATAAGGTCTGCAGCCTCAGGGCTGGCCATGGGCTAAACGACCACTACAGCAAACGCAGCAGCAGCAGCAGTAGTTAGTAGTAGCAGCAGCACTAATTCAACAACAGCTCACATGCACATGAAACATGTCTAATCTAGGATCATCTACGTCTGTTAGCAGGAAGCTAAAAATGTAAATGTGACGTTAACTAAGGGAGCTGGCAATCACCGTGGATGAGAACAAAGAAGCAGGCAGGGATGATAGGGTTGTGAAAGGAAAGGGGGGTCGGGGGGTCGGGGGTCAGTTCTATAAGTCTATGGAAGTGAGGTACACATCAGATCAGAACCCAGGCTACCCTGGGGGGTAGATGATGTTAATGTTTCCAAACTTCAGAAGAAATAAAGAAAATGGGGGGGGGGGGAAAAAAAAAAAAAAACAAAAAAAAAAAAACAAGCTGAGAAAACCCAAAAAAAAAAAACAAACATACAAAAATAAACAATTAAAAAGGTAAAAAAAAAAAAAAAAAAAAAATGCAAATGACATCCTGTAATGGCTTTACCTTGAATGTGAATTCGTGAATTAAATCGTGCTGGAATTAAAGAACAATCATTGACACTTTGGTCTCTAGATTATATTGTAGGGACGAGGGTATAGGTATATATATATATATATATGTATGTGTGCGTGTAGTCGTCACTAAAATGACGGAGGGTGCTAGTCAGCACAAGTATTGCTAGAAATAGGAGTCGAAGCAACTCTTAGCTACATGAGAGAGCGCTTTTCCAACAACTGACAATTGATTTCACATGGCAAAGAGTTGCTTTGACTCCTATTTCTAGCAATGCTGGTGCTGACTAACATCCTCTATCACTTTAGTGGCGACTATACTTGGGCCTTTCGGTTGCAAATTACGAATCACCACCTTAGTAATTTACAATATCTACATACAGGTCGTCATCATCTTAGACCAAAACTGGGTCCGACTGGTCATAAGTCGATTTGGTCCTAAGTCGGCCTGTAGGTCCACATAGTTTTGTTTTATATTTTTACATTCTTGAGGTACATT
The DNA here is from genome assembly GCF_006345805.1 of Octopus sinensis. NCBI lineage: Eukaryota > Metazoa > Mollusca > Cephalopoda > Octopoda > Octopodidae > Octopus > Octopus sinensis. Next base: position 8,077,130 of record NC_043026.1, read on the forward strand.
CTCAGGTAAAAGTCACACACAGCATTTTGTATTCCAGTTCTATATTTAAGAGATGAGGAATTATGTACATTATTTACATTAGATGGATATTTGAGCAAGGTCTGGAGAGAGTAGAGACATCAGACTTGCTACCAAATGCAGATTGGTGAATGCAATTGTCTTCCCAATAGCAACATATGGATGCGAGACCTGGACACTAAAGAAAGCTGACCAGACGAGAATTAATGCATTCGAGCTTTGGTGTTGGAGAAGACTTTTGCGGATTCCATGGACAGCAAGGCTCACCAATGGAGAAGTTCTTAAGCAGAAGCTAGGATCACCAAGTATAGATTGGCATATTTCGGTCATATTATGCGGAGAAAATCCCTGGAGAAGGACATCATGCTCGGAATGGTCAGTGGCAAGAGAGGAAGAGGCCGACCAATGGAGAAGTTCTTAAGCAGATAAGGCTGAAAATGTCGCTAGAGGCTAGGATCACCAAGCATAGATTGGCATATTTCGGTCATATTATGCAGAGAAAATCCCTGGAGAAGGACATCATGCTCGGAATGGTCAGTGGCAAGAGAGGTAGAGGCCAACCAATGGAGAAGTTCTTAAGCAGATCAGGCCGAAAATGTCGCTAGAAGCTAGGATCACCAAGCATAGATTGGCATATTTCGGTCATATTATGCGTAGAAAATCCCTGGAGAAGGACATCATGCTCGGAATGGTCAGTGGCAAGAGAGGAAGAGGCCGACCAATGGAGAAGTTCTTAAGCAGATAAGGCCGAAAATGTCGCTAGAGGCTAGGATCACCAAGCATAGATTGGCATATTTCGGTCATATAATGCGGAGAAAATCCCTGGAGAAGGACATCATGCTAGGAATGGTCAGTGGCAAGAGAGGAAGAAGCCGACCAATGGAGAAGTTCTTAAGCAGATCAGGCCGAAAATGTCGCTAGAAGCTAGGATCAGCAAGCATAGATTGGCATATTTCGGTCATATTATGCGGAGAAAATCCCTGGAGAAGGACATCATGCTCGGAATGGTCAGTGGCAAGAGAGGAAGAGGCCGACCAATGGAGAAGTTCTTAAGCAGATCAGGCCGAAAATGTCGCTAGAAGCTAGGATCACCAAGCATAGATTGGCATATTTCGGTCATATTATGTGGAGAAAATCCCTGGAGAAGGACATCATGCTTGGAATGGTCAGTGGCAAGAGAGGAAGAGGCCGACCAATGGAGAAGTTCTTAAGCAGATCAGGCCGAAAATGTCGCTAGAAGCTGGGATCACCAAGCATAGATTGGCATATTTCGGTCATATTATGCGGAGAGAATCCCTGGAGAAGGACATCATGCTTACAATGGTCAGTGGCAAGAGAGGAAGAGGCCGACCAAGAACCCGCTGGCTTGACACCATCAGGAGTGATACCGGAATGGACATAGCCAATCTGAAGGAAGCGGCCCAGGATAGAACTGACTGGAGGACACTGATCCATTGAGTAACCGAGAGTCGACTTCGACTGAGCAGATTGAGAGAGAGGATATTTGTTCTCATCTTGTTTGTTGTTAACACGTTTCGGCTGATATACCCTCCAGCCTTCATCAGGTGTCTTGGGGAAATTTCTCATTCCTAAGGTATGTTGTTGTTATAATTATTATTATTATTATTATTATTATCATTATTATTCAGGTCACTGCCTGGAATCGAACTCGGAATCTTGGGGTTAGTAGCCTTCGCTCTTAACCACTACACCATGTGTTATTCGTTTACCGTCTCAAGCAGTCATCTAATAAACAAATACGAGGTTGCCTCGATGTCTCCGCGACAGGATTTTCATCCAACACTTGGGATAACCACAGTGGTGATCAAAATCCAAACCTAGGGCAGGTGTTTGTTAGATGACGTCATCTGTAGACAGGTTGATTTCTAAGAAATTAAACCCATTAGATTTCAACTGGACTATACATTACTGCTGCCAGGAGCTGGCATGACAATCGTTGTAAGGTCGATCGGTCGTAAGTCGGATAGGTCATAAGTCAACAACGATCTGTATATATGTGTGTATATATATATATATATATATATATATATATATATATATATATACATATATATATAAAAACATTTAAATAATGAGGGAGATAAATTGAATATTAATTTAATTAATATCAATTTAAAACCAGTAGCCTAGCACACAAAAATTTGAAAAATCAGAGAAAATTCTAATACATGTGTATATTTAAAGGGCTAAAAGCCACTAGGTGGTCAGCCGTATGCTAGAAGTCGACCACTTACTATCAAACTACAAAGAAAAGAATGTTCTCTATAGGAAAATTCAGCAGACACCAGAACAAAATGCGGGCAAGACAGATGAAAATTATATAAAAAACCAGAATTACTCACAGACCGGCGGTTTTGACCATTAACGAATGAATCACTTACGTAATCCCTCGTCCGTAGGTTTTTTTATATAATTTTCATCTGTCTTACCTGCATTTTGTTCTGGTGTCCGCTGAATTTTCCTATAGAGAACATTCTTTTCTTGGTAGTTTGATCATAAGTGGTCGACTTCTAGCATACGGCTGACCACCTAGTGGTTTTTAGCCCTTTAAATATACACAGTATTAGAATTTTCTCTGATTTTTCAGATTTTTGTATGCTAAGCTACTGGTTTTAAATTGATATTAATTAAATTAATATTCAATTTATCTCCCTCATTATTTAAATGTTTATATATGTATATATATATATATATATATGTATATATTACGTTTATATATTTGTTTTGCAAGATTTTTTATGCGAAATCGTAAGTTGAAACAGATATTGTTGTATTTAGGAATGGTCATTTTGCCAGTTTAGCCAATAAAAACACACGCACTATATATTTGGCTGACCGTAAGTAAGGAGAGACACTCAAATAAAAAAGAAGAAAGCAAAGGACCACCGATGAGGTCACAGGAGTGTGACGAAAGAACTCTGGCCGAAATAAGATTAAGATCAATGTAAAAAATACATAACGCTGAAGCAAAGTAACGCCAAATATATAATGTGTGTGTTTTTATTGGCTAAACTGGCCAAATGACCATTCCTAAATACAACAATATATATATATATAGACACACACCACACGCACACATATTTAAGTCACAATATATGAAATTATGTAATCTTGTATTATTTGTTAAAAAGCTCTTTAATGCATTATTCTACAAGACATACAGAATACGCAGCATGAGACAAAAGGAAACGATAGGAAATGAATAAAGTTACAAATGACAGAGAAATAGTTTGATGAAATTTTATTTAACAATAAGAGAATTCTAATATCACAAACCAATTGTTTCATAACTTAAAAACATGTAAATACTCTTTACTCTTTTACTTGTTTCAGTCATTTGACTGCGGCCATGCTGGAGCACCGCCTTTAGTCGAGCAAATCGACCCCGGGACTTATTCTTTGTAAGCCCAGTACTTATTCTATCGGTCTCTTTTGCCGAACCGCTAAGTGACGGGGGACGTAAACACACCAGCATCGGTTGTCAAGCAATGCTAGGGGGAACAAACACAGACACACACACATACATATATATATATACAAAATACGACAGGCTTCTTTCAGTTTCCGTCTACCAAATCCACTCACAAGGCTTTGGTCGGCCCGAGGCTATAGTAGAAGACACTTGCCCAAGGTGCCACGCAGTGGGACTGAACCCGGAACCATGTGGTTGGCAAGCAAGCTACTTACCACAAAGCCACTCCTGCACCTATAATTTATATTATTATATTTACTAATAAATAAATTACTTCCATGCCTGCATTAACGCAGAAGACAAAAAAAATCCTTCAAAATAATGCAGAATTTAAGTGTAAGTTAAGAAATGGTGATGAATATATTGGTTATAGAAAATACTCCAACACTGAAGTGTGTGTGTCTGTGTGTATATATGTCTGAGTGTGTGTGTTTTCGTAAACTTTCCTTTTATATAACACGCGCTCACGTGGTCTCACTTTGATCCTATATTCTTATTTCTTTACTACCCACAAGGGGCTACACACAGAGGGGACAAACAAGGATAGACAAACAGATTAAATCGATCCCAGTGCGTAACTGGTACTTATTTAATCGACCCTGAAAGGATGAAAGGCAAAGTCGACCTCGACAGAATTTGAACTCAGAACGTATCGACAGACGAAATACCGCTGAGCATTTCGCCCGGTGCGCTAACATTTCTGCCAGCTCACCGCCTTATCCTATATTCCTTTGATCCTATATTCTACCACTACCAACTCTTACCTTTCCTCGACGGACACTAACCTCTCCATTGGACATTTTACCTCTAAGGACACCTACCCTCTGGCTGCACCTCACCTCTCCTAAACGGATTAAAGTGACTTTGTTATTGATGTGAAATCCTTGAAATACACCACGACGTCTACAAACTTTTAACCTTGAACTTGTTCGTGTGTTGGGGGCACCTTCATTTTGGATAGATCGTTAGCTCCTACACGCATT
>NC_043026.1:8084123-8119123 GCF_006345805.1 Octopus sinensis
TATATATGTATATATATATATATTGTATGTGTGTGTGTTTGTGTATGTGTCTGTGTTTGTTCCCTTAGCATTGCTTGACAACCGATGCTGGTGTGTTTACGTCCCCGTCACTTAGCGGTTCGGCAAAAGAGGCCGATAGAATAAGTACTGGGCTTACAAAAAGAATAAGTCCGGGGGTCGAGTTGCTCAATTAAAGGCGGTGCTCCAGCATGGCCGCAGTCAAATGACTGAAACAAGTAAAAGAGTAAAGAGTATATATAATAATTAGGGTTCGGCAAAGATTTGCTTTACCACATACCGAAGTTTAGAAATAGCAGCCAAAAAACCTTAGCTATTTTTTCTACTTTAAAAAGGGACTCCCAGAGAAACCAAAATACTTGAAAACAATCCACACAGGCAGAGAGGAAAAGTAATGAAAATCAATCAATATCTGGTCATTGATTTTCGTTATCCTTCCTCTCTGCCTGTGTGGATTTGTTTTCAAGTATTTTGGTTTTCCTGGGAGTCCCTTTTTAAAGTTGACTGTAGCCTCGTGACACCTGTGCAGGTGGCACGTAAAAAGCACCATCCAATCGTGGCCATTTGCCAGCCTCGTCTGGCACCTGTGCAGGTGGCACGTAAAAAGTACCATCCGATCATGGCCATTGCCAGCCTCGTCTGGCACCTGTGCTGGTGGCACGTAAAAAGTACCATCCGATCATGGCCATTGCCAGCCTCGTCTGGCACCTGTGCCGGTGGCACGTAAAAAGTACCATCCGATCATGGCCATTTGCCAGCCTCGTCTCGCTCCCATGCCGGTGGCATGTAAAAAGCACCCACTACACTCACGGAGTGGTTGGCGTTAGGAAGGGCATCCAGCCGTAGAAACACTGCCAGATCAGACTGGGCCTGGTGCAGCCTACTGGCTTCCCAGAACCCGGTCAAACCGTCCAACCCATGCTAGCATGAAAAGCGGACGTTAAACGATGATGATGATGATACACACACACTATATATATATATACACACACACACACATTTGTAGGAATTAGACACACTGTGCAAGATGAAAGACTGTACTTGTTTGGTCATGTGTAACAGATGGATGCTAGCAGCTCCCTAAAAAAGTGCCATTCACTCACAGTGGATGGAACTCACAGAAGGAGTCCTTCCCCCACCCCTATAACTATTACCTTTTTACTAATTCTGCTAGTTCTTGTTTCATCCACCCTTCAATCCAACCCATTTTCCTCCCCACCCCTCATTCACTTTCCCATACAATCATGTAACCTACCACCATCCACTTCTACTCACCTTGTGCATTATGGGGTCACCTGGGAACCTTACTGCCATTATCTATGTTTCGCAGCTCCTACTGATCATTCTCTCTCTCTCATAGCCCATCTCATTAGGGAGAGAGTTTGCTTAGATGAGATGCAGTTCGGTTTAGTGCCGGGTAGAAGCACCACTGATGCCATATTCCTGGTTTGACAACTGCAGGAGAAATATCTAGCTAAAGATAAACTTTTGTGGACTTGGAGAAAGCCTTTGACAGGGTCCCCTGTTCCCTTATCTGGTGGGTGATCCAGAAACTGGAGATTGACGAATGGTTAATAAGGGCTGTACAGGCTCTTTACAGAGAGGCCGTTAGTAAGGTTAGGATTGGCAATGAGTATAGTGAAGAATTCCAGGTAGAAAGAGGAGTCCACCAAGGTTCAGCCCTCAGTCCCCTTTTATTCATCACAGTCCTCCAGGCAATAACAGAGGAATTCAAGACAGGTTGTCCCTGGGAGCCCCTCTATACTGATGATCTGGCCCTCATAGCTGAATCACTACCGGAACTAGAAAAGAAATTTCAGGTGTGGAAGCTAGGTTTAGAATCAAAAAGGTCTTAGAGTCAATGTAGCAAAGACCAAAGTTCTAGTAAGTAAGAAAGCGAACTCATCACACACCCTCTCAGGTAGGTGGCCCTGCTCGATCTGTAGAAAAGGTGTAGGTAGAAACTCCATAAGACGTACCCAGTGTAAGCTATGGACACATAAGAAGTGCAGGAAAATTAACCGAGAAGATAGCTTTCATGTGCAGCAGATGCACAGGTGTAATAGACACCACAGATACTCAAAAAACAGATTCTATTACACTCCAGGGAGAAACTAGAAATAGTTGATAGCTTCCGCTACCTAGGTGACCAAGTTAGTAGTGGGTGGGGGTGCTCAGGGAGTGTCGCCACTAGAATACGAATAGCCTTGGCAAAGTTTACAAAGCTTGTACCCCTACTGGCGACAGAGTGAAAGGTAGATTGTATGACGCATGTGTGCGAAGGGCCATACTTCACGGCAGTGAAACATGGGCCGTGACTGCGGAGGACATGCGTAGGCTCGAAAGAAATGAAGCTAGCATGATCCACTGGATGTAACTAGGGTAGAGGTAGACCCAGGAAGACATGGGATGAGGTGGTCAAGCATGACCTTCGAACGTTGGGCCTCACGAAAGACTGAAACCTCTGGAGATATGCTATAACTGCGAAGACCCGACAAATGAAGTGGGCTCATGGCTCGCAGGACAGCCTGTTGTGCTTACCTTGGATCGTAGGGTGACCTGCTGTGCTTGAGGAGACCTATTGAGTCAGGTACGTGAACATCAAAAAATCAAATGGAAATTGTAGTTGTGATACCTGTGCCAGTGGCACGTAAAAACCACCATCCAAACGTGGCCGATGCCAGTGCCGCTTTGACTGGCGTCTGTGCCGGTGGCACATAAACAGCAGCAACCAATCGCGGCCATTACCAGCCTCCTCTGGCCCCTGTGCCAGTGGCAAGTAAAAAGCACCCACTACACTCAAGGAGTGGTTGGCATTAGGAAGGGCATCCAGCTGTGGAAACACTGCCAGATCAGACTGGAGCTTGGTGCAGCCTCCTGGCTTCCCAAACCCCAGTTGAACTGTCCAACCCATGCTAGCATGGAAAACGGACATTAAATGATGATGATTATATATATATTACTCTTTACTCTTTTACTTGTGTAGTCATCTGCTAGACTTTAGTTGAGCCAAATACTTATTCTTGTGTACTTATTCTACTCTTACTCGTTTCAGTCATTTGACTGTGGCCATGCTGGAGCACCACCTTTAGTTGAGCAAATCGACCCCAGGACTTATTCTTTGTAAGCTCAGTACTTATTCTATCGGTCTCTTTTGCCGAACCACTAAGTTACGGGGACGTAAACACACCAGCATCGGCTGTCAAGCGATGTTGAGGTGCGGGGTTTGACAAATACAGACACACAAACACATACACACATACTATACATAAATATATACGACGGGCTTCTTTCAGTTTCCGTCTACCAGATCCACTCACAAGGCTTTGGTCGGCCCGAGGCTATAGTAGAAGACACTTGCCCAAGATGCCATGCAGTGGGACTGAACCCGGAACCATGTGGTTGGTAAGCAAGCTACTTACCACACAGCCACTCCTACACCTATATATATATATACATATATACGACTGGCTTCTTTCAGTTTTCGTCTACCAGATCCACTCACAAGGCTTTGGTTGGCCTGGGGCTATAGTAGAAGACACTCGCCCAAGGTGCTACGTAGTGGGGCTGAACCCTGAACCATGTGGTCGGCAAGCAAGCTACTTACCACACAGCCACTCCTACTTACCAAACCTTGAAAATATTGTCCTTCTGGGAATGAAGAAAAGGAGGTGCTGTCCCAAGTACTGGAACTCAAAGGGCCAGTGCCAGGTTTTCATGGCGTGTAATTGACGAAATTGCAACATCCCACTGCAAGGTTATTTATTTACAGTTAAGTGAACCAAATCAATGTGAAATGGAGTGTTTTGCTCACAAACACAATGCACTGCTTGACCTAGGAATCGAAACCATGACGTTGCAATCAGGAGTGTGACACTCTAGCCAGTAAGACCATGCATCTACATTTCTAGGAATTAATGCACTAAAATTTCAGCATCTATCAGCTGATTTGGTAGAATTCCACAAGGGTTCCTTAACAGATGCTTTCCAATTGCCTGCCTACCAAAGGAAGCTCTGTTTCAGGAGCCTTTCGACCACAGAACATACATATGAAGAATCAATAAGTGACAAAGTGAAAAGTTGTAAAGCATTCTGAAAAGCCTCAGTCTCATAAAATAAACATACACATATATACACATGCAATCATGTGCATGTGCGTGCTCATCGTATACACAAACGCCTACATATATAAACAGTAATCACACACACCTACACATTTGTGTATGACAAAAACAACTTATTACATAAATACAAAACACACACACATGTAAACATGTTTAAATACACATATGCATATATATGTACATAATAGACATACTATATATATATATATATATATCATCATCATCATTGTTTAGCGTCCGCTTTCCATGCTAGCATGGATTGGACGGTTCAACTGGGGTCTGGGAAGCCAGAAGGCTGCACCAGGCCGTCTGATCTGGCAATGTTTCTACGGCTGGATGCCCTTCCTAACGCCAACCACTCCGTGAGTGTAGTGGGTGCTTTTTACGTGCCACCGGCACGGAGGCCAGGTGAGGCTGGCAAACAGCCACGATCGGATGGCGCTTTTTATGTGCCACCGGCACGGAGGCCAGGTGAGGCTGGCAAACAGCCACGATCGGATGGCGCTTTTTATGTGCCACCGGCACGGAGGCCAGGTGAGGCTGGCAAACAGCCACGATCGGATGGCGCTTTTATGTGCCACGGCAACGGAGGTCAGGTGAGGCTGGCAAACAGCACGATTGGATGTGCCTTTACTTGCCACGGCACGGATGCCAGGCAAGGCTGGCAATGCCACAATGGCAATGTTTTTGCTTTTTCGTGCCACTGCGCCTGAGGCCAGTCGGCGTGGGGTGGCGCAGGCAACGGCCACGTTATACACACACACACACACATACACACATCCACATATGCATACATATACACACATACCTGTATATACATCATGAACACATATACATAGTGGCTGTACACCTGTGACTGCAGAAGACCACTAAGAACACTGTGTACTCTGACAGAATTATACCTAACACCTGAGGCTCCACTGCTAACTAATAAGCCCAGCTCTTGATAAACCCACATCTGTAAATATTGCAGACAAAGCTTCCCCCCATTCGTTACACTGTGGTGTGTTTCCAAGCAGCTCAGCATGAAAAATGCCCTTTTCTTCAAAAGTACCCCCTCCTTTCTTCATTTCCTCCATCTGGGACAATGACAAGCTTTGCTTTTGAAACTGACCGCCCATATCTCACTTGCCTTCAAGGTGGAGGCGCAATGGCCCAGTGGTTAGGGCAGCGGACTCGCGGTCATAGGATCGCGGTTTTGATTCCCAGACCGGGCGTTGTGAGTGTTTATTGAGCGAAAACACCTAAAAGCTCCACGAGGCTCCGGCAGGGGATGGTGGTGATCCCTGCTGTACTCTTTCACCACAACTTTCTCTCACTCTTACTTCCTGTTTCTGTTGTACCTGTATTTCAAAGGGCCGGCCTTGTCACTCTCTGTGTCACGCTGAATATCCCCGAGAACTATGTTAAGGGTACACGTGTCTGTGGAGTGCTCAGCCACTTACACGTTAATTTCACGAGCAGGCTGTTCCGTTGATTCGGATCAACCGGAACCCTCGTCGTCGGAACCGACGGAGTGCTTCCACTTGCCTTCAGCAAGTACTTTACACTAACCTTAAAATGTTGTCTTTGTTGCTCTTGGGAGTAGGGGTAACGGGCCTTTCCATAAACAAATTCCCCGTAAAGAAACTGCTTAGGGGTTCTCAGATCATTTATCTGAACAAGGTGACCAGTCCAACATAAACCTCACTTGTACACCATCGTTTCAATGCTCAGCATGTCAGGCTCCCTTCAAGATGCCTTCTGTGCCTGGGGTGCGCAAGGACCAGCCAACATTCAGAATGTATCTCAGACAGCTATCTCTGATAGAGGCGTTCAAGGACCTTACATGATACCTGTAAAGGGTCCATGTCTTGTATACACCATATATATATTTATATATATATATATATATATATATATATATATGTATTCTTTCCTTTTATTCTTTTAATTGTTTCAGTCATTTGACTGCAGCCATGATGGAGCAGCATCCTTGGTTGAGCAAATTGACCCCAGGACTTATTCTTTGTAAGCCTAGTACTTATTCTATCGGTCTCTCTTGCCGAATCGCTAAGTGACAGGACATAAACACCCAGCATCAGTTGTCAAGCAATGCTAGGGGGACAAAAACACAGCCACACAACACACACCCACAACACACACACACACACACCACACACATATATATATATATATATATATATAGATATATATATTATATAACGGGCTTCTTTCCTTTCAGTCAACCAAATCCACTCGGAAGGCTTTGGTGTTGGCCTAGACTATAGTAGGAGACACTTGCCCAAGGTGCCACGCAGTGGGACACTGAACCCAGAACCATATGGTTGATAAGCAAGCTACTTACCACACAGCCACTCCAGCACCTATATATAATATATATATTATATATATATATATTATATATATATATATGTATGTTATATATATATATAACGGGCTTCTTTCACTTTCCGTCAACCAAATCCATCGGAAGGCTTGGTTGGCCTAGACTATAGTAGGAGACACTTGCCAAGGTGCCACGCAGTGGGACTGAAACCAGACCATATGGTTGATAAGCAAGCTACTTACCACACACGCCCCTCCAGCACCTATATATATATATATATATATATTATTATATATATATATATATTATGTATATATATATATATATAAACAACTTATAAATAAGGGCAAACGAAAAAATTTCTAATGCCAAATATGCCGAAAATTGGACATATTGTCCATAACCATATCATTTTTCACAATACGCATGCCACTCGAAAAAAAGCCAACAGAAATTTCTAAAAAACTCCATTATTACCATATCGGACCGATTTCAGGGTTAGTTCGTAAGAAATAATTGAGATACTTACTAAGTATATCATTTATTTCTTTGCCACATTTATCACTGATGAAGGGAGGGTTCTTATGAACTAACCCTGGAATCGGTCTGATATGGTAATAATGGAATTTTTTAGAAATTTCTGTCAGCTTTTTTTCTAGTAGCGTGCGTATTGTGAAAAATTATATGGTTATAGACAATATGTCCAATTTTCGGCATATTTGCCATTAGAAATTTTTTCGTTTGCCCTTATTTATAAGTTGTTTATAATTTTAACCATTAAAGGTATTTTTTAATATGCTGGCCATTGATAAAATTTTTTTTCGAAAAAATTTTTATCCTACATTAAATGTATATATATAAAGTACAAAGTGAGATAGGGGTTATGAGTGTAACCCACTATGGGATATCATTTATCCAATATACTGCCAGTAAAGTACCCAGAAGGCTAATACATAAATGCTAAGAATTGCAATGCAATTATTTCATTTATTGTATTATATGGGCGAAGGTATTTTATATCTTCCTTTTATATCTTTATAATTGTACTTTATAATCTCTGACGAGGCCTTGAGATATATATATAATTAACTCATTTTTAACTGCATATTACCTCAATACATCTGACTAATATGGGCATAATGAGATACTCTTATCTACGGGCTGAAACAGCTGTAAGATCCATTTTATATGTATTATCCTTATGGTATTATCTTACTTATTGATGTATATTGTTTTATTCTGTTGGATTTGGATGTTCCTATTTAATATAAATAATTAGTTAATTAATAAATTATATGAATTGGTATTATCTGGAAGTTGATGATTGAAAGAAATCTATTCCTCCAATTTTCTTATTTTGTATATATATATATACACACCACACACACAAACACATTATACACTCATATAGAGAGATAGAGCAGTGGCACCAAAGATGCTTCCTTTGAGACTACATGAGCCCAGCAACCAGCCATATCTACAGTTGATATCTTGAGACAGCTCTCCATTGTGGGCATCTGTGGACCTGATAAACTCCACAATGTAAGGGCCAATATGAAGAAAGGATGGGGTCTGGGCCTCCTCCAACACACATCAGCTTGGTCTTCACCCAAATCACCTTTGCTGATTCTTCTCTGTAAATGGTCTGCGCAAGCCTGAGCTGGTCAATCAGGTTGCTGAATAGGGTGCTATTGTCCGCATACTCAAGGTCAATGACTGAGGACACGGGTGGACCTGGTCAGTTCTATGCATGATTATGTCTCTGAGACCAGGGACCATGGATGACCCCCAGCCCCATCAAGCAAGAGCATGAAGCAAGCAAGCAAGCAAGCAAGCACATACATACATACATACAAACATATGTACATACATACACACATACATACATATACACATACAAACATACGTACATACATAAATACATATATACATACATACATTACATACATACATCCATACATACATACCTACATACTCACGTACATACATATATACATACATACATACATACATACATACATACACACACACATACATACATCATATATACATACATACATACATTACATACATACATACACACACACACACACACCACATACATTACATACATAAATACATACACACACATACATACATACATACAAACATGATTGTACATGTGACACACATGAATACATATATTCACACATACACACACACACACGCACACACACGCACACACGAAGCTATAATAAAGCCAAGCCAGTAACAGCAAGCAGTTTGTTTGTAATTATTTTTAAAGGGGTTTAGGGGTTTATATATCCTTTGTTGAATTTTTCACAAACAAATCACTTATGTAATATATAGTAATATATTAGTATCATCATCATCATCATCATTATTATTATTATTATTATTATTGCTATTATCAATATCAGCATTCTTATTATCGATATTAAAAATATATTGTGAAAATATATAATTACAAACAAAAATTACAATTTACAGAAACAAAAATGAATTAAAAAAAAAAAAAATCAACAAGAAACTATGTCATTTGAACTCACATGGTACCTACTGACAGGTCGGGTATATTTTATGTCATCATCAAGATTGCTAGCTGACAACCACCGCTGCAATTAAGGGATGGAAAACTTAACGCTATTTCTTCAGCAACAAATAAGGGATGGGTGTATATATATATATATATATATATATAAATATATTTTTTTCATTTAGAGGCACGCATGTATGTATGTATATATATGCACATATATAAGTATGTGTGTGTGTATATATGTGTAATATATATATATGTGTGTGTATAATATATATTATGTATGTATATATATATATATATATAGTATTATATATATATATATATGTGTATAGATATATATAAATGTGTATATATATATATGTACATATATATATGTATATATATATATGTATATGCACATATATAAGTATGTGTGTGTAGGTGTATATATATATGTGTATATATATATGTATATATATGTATATATATATTAAATGTGTATATTATATATGTATATTATATATAAATGTATATAATCTGTATATATATATGTATATATATATTAAATGTGTATATATATATGTATATATATAATATGTGTATATATGATATATATATATATATATATGTGGTGTGTATATATATGTATATATATATATGTGTATATATATATATATATGTGTGTATATATGTATATATATATATATATAGTTGTGTGTGTGTGTGTATATATATATGTGTATGTATAATATATATATATATATACATATATATACATATATATATATAATTGATTAAGGAAACAGAAGATGGAATAGGTATTGGTCCTTATTTTGTACGACCATCATCTCGACCCGTCCTGCTGCAGTCCCTTATGGCTGGGATCCTATGCACCATGTTTGTGTTCCATCCGTTTTGCAGCCCGGGTCCCACGAAGTACATTCATACATAAAGTCTCGCCAAAGACACAGTGTTAGTGGACATAACAATTGATTATCAATGGAAATATACCCCAACTGCAGATGATACCAGGTAGCACAAATCATGCCCAATGCTTCAGTCAACTCATCAACACACTGACTGACATATATTCATTTGTCCAAAATATTTATTTATATATGTATATATGTATATATATATATATATATATATATATATATATATCAATATAAATATATATCAATATATATATATACAAAGTGAGATAGGGGTTGTGAGTGTAACCCATTATGGCATAACATTTATCCAATATCCAATAATACATCTGACTAATACGAGTATAATGAGATACTCTTATCTACAGGCTGGAACAGCTGTAAGATCCATTTTATATTTATATGTATTGTTCTTATGGTATTATCTTACTTATTGATGTATACTGTTTTATTCTGTATTATTCTGTTTGATCTGGATGTTCTTAAATAATTAGTTAATAAATTATATGAATTGGTATTATCTAGTAGTTGATGATTGATGGAAATCTATTCCTCCATTTTCTTATTTTGTATATATATATATATATATATAGATCGGTTCTTTTTGTTTTGAAAAACATAAAATTCAGAGACGAGGCATACTCTAAGAAGTAGAGCAGTCTATATTTATTGCTGGTGAAGGCCAAAGTTTATAGGATTGCCCTGCGTTTGTTGCCATAAAGAGTATCTTTATGGCATATTATCAAAACCTAAGACTTGTTGGCCTATGGCCTCTTTAAAGTATGGAGGGGGAAAGCCGTAGGGTCTGATGCTATGCCATAAAACACCCTTTATGGTGAGAAACCCAGAGTGACCCTATAACAGGCCTCATCATATCCACTTTCTAAGCTGGCATGGATTGGAATGTTTGACAGAATCAGACCAGCTGTGGAGTTGCCCAGATTCCGGTTGCCCATTGTAATATGGTTCCTACAGCTGGAAGCCCTTCCTAATGCCAACCACTTCACAGAGAGTAGAGGGTGCTTTTGATATGGCACCAGGAATAGCACTTTTCTGTGGAAACAGCACGAGTGCCTTTATTTGGCAACGACACAGACACTTCTATGCGCCACTGGCAAAGACACTTTTACGAAGATCCTAGGAGGACTTGTACCAAACTTTTGCATTGAGAGTTACACAAATACCAGAACTGGGCGCCACTGCATAGTGCCAATGACTCCAAAATTTGCCATTAAGATGTAGGACAAAATACTGTGACAGGCTGGGCTTCAGAGGCCTACAGCTCTTCAATATCCTCCTGAAGGACCAGAGAGACTTGCATGGGGTGGATGCAGATGTCTTTAAAATAAAACTGAATCTCTTCCTCTCAGGTGTCCCAGATGAACCAACTTCACGGCAGGAGGTGCAGATGAGGGCAGCTGCATCGCACTCTCTCGTGCACCAAATGGCAATTGCTAAAAAGCATTCGTGAAGTAAAATCATGTAGCAACACCAAATGGCGGTGCCCCAGCATGGCCACAGCTCGTGAGCTGAAACTAGATAGAATTAAAAAATTCTAAAAAAATACTTTTAGTGTCACCAGCACAGGCAGTTTTACGTGGCACTAGCACAGGGGCCTCACAGCTTTTGTAAATGACACCAGCACTCACAACCCTCAAGGGAAGGACCTCTCAGCTGAAAGAGAGATGTAGGGAACATACATATATGTATGGACAGCCACAGTTTTACTCAGCTTGACAAAACACATACATATACAAATATATATATATACACACACCACATATACCATCGGTTCTAAATGCACCTTTTCTATGTTGGCATATTTAGAATGCACACATATATATGTATGTCCTTTGTAAAACCAGTGTTGGTTTGTTTACGCTCATAACTTGGCAGTTTGCAAAAAACAAACTGATAATACTAGACTCAAAAAGATATGTACTGGGTTTGACTTGCGCAACTAAGGCCTCCAAGATTAAAACATATATATATATATACATATATATATATGTATATATATATATATATACAATTATATATATATGGATATATATATATGTATATATATATATATATGTATATATAATATATGGATATATATATATATGTATATGTATATATATATGTATATATATATATGGATATATTATATATATGTATATATGTATATGTATATATATATATGTATTGTATATAATAATGTATATGTATATATGTATATATATGTATATGTATATATGTATATATATGTATATGTATATATGTATATATATGTATATGTATATATGTATTATTGTATATGTATATATATATATATATATATATATATATATATATATATATATATGTATATGTATATATGTATATATATATTATATATATAATATATATATATTATATATATATATACATATATATATATATATATATATATTATATACATACCAAGTTTTTGAGGTTTCTACTGCTCTTTCTAGCGCTTTCCTATTTGGAAACTTCTTACTGTATTTCTATATGATACACAATAAATATATAAAAAAATGTATGCACACATGTGTGTGTGTGTGTGTGTATGTATATATATATATATATATATATATATAAATGTATGCACACGTGTGTGTGTGTATATACATATGTATGTATATATGTATATATATATATTCATATATATATATATATATTTATATAAATATATATGTATGATATGTATGTATGTACATATATATGTATGTATATATATATATATATATATGTGTGTATATATATATATATATATATATATATATATATAATACTACACACACACATGTTGTAATATATATTATATTGTATATGTAGATATACAATACATATATATATAGGCAGATATACAATATAAATATATGCACATGTTTGTGTGTGTATATATATATATATGTTATATATATATATATAATATATATATATATATATATATATATATAATAATAATAAATATTAGGGAATAAATCCAAATTTACAGGGAAAAAAATCAGATTTAGGATTAAATCCAATTTATAGTAAAATATTATATAATATAATTAGAGACAAAACCACTATTTTGCAAAACAACAAGAAAGACTTAATCAATACATAAAATTTTAATAAAAAGTAAAAAAACCGCCACTACAATTGTTTCATGTCTTGATCGACAATCTTCAGGTGGATTCCGATCTTCAGTCAGTTTCAAATTATGGAGTCTCCCTCTTCTTTTTACCTGATGAATGTCATTTGAAGACATGAAACAATATTTGAAACTGACTTGAAAATCGGAAATCCACCTGAAGATTGTCGATCAAGACATGAAACAATTGTAGTGGGGTTTTTTTACTTTTCATTAAAATTTTATGTATTGATTAAGTCTTTCCTTGTTTGTTTTGCAAAATAGTGGTTTTGTCTCTAATTAATATATATATATATATCTATATATATATATATATATATATGATATATATATATTATGTATGTATGTATTATATATACATATATATACACTAGAATGGGAGAAAGCGCTAATGATCTAAGTGATATGATATATATGTAAAAAATGTAATATATAAATAAATATCTGTAAATATAAACCATCCGATCTTCTGATTACCTCATTTCTTCTAATATATATATATATATAATATTATATATATATAAACACACACATACACACATACATGTAATACACATACATTCTGCATTATTTTCATTGAGTTCTGTTTAAAAGTGGGTTAATCTCAAATGTAGTACTCAATACACGACACAAATGTGAAGTTCTATGATGATTTATTAAAACCTCAGCACAGTAAAGACAGCATCTTCAACAACAACACACAATTCAAGGCAGAGTTTATTACCAGAATGTTCCATGTGCAGCACCAGCACCAACTGAAGCAGCTTCATTTACAGCATCCCCTCTGCCTTAAGTCACTAGCAATGTTAGAGCAGAAGGGTACTACTGAAATACAGGGGTCCCGACGCATCTAAGGGGGGGGGGGCAATCTTGTTTTACCAAAACTACTGTGGCATCACATAAGCAGTCCTTGTATAAGCTGAAACTTAAAACAAACCCTAACCCTAAAACTAACCCTGCACCTTACTCTAACCCCTAACCCTAACCCTAAAAAGTGTGCACTGTAAAAACAAACCCTTTAGCATTCAGATCAATTTGTCAAAAGTAATCCTTATTTATTCACATTAAAAAAACTTAAAACAAACTCTAACCCTAAAACTAACCCCTACGCCTTACTCTAACCCCTAATCCTAACCCTAAAAAGTGTGCACTGTTAAAACAAACCCTTTAGTATTCAGATTAACAAACTCTAACCCTAAAACTAACCCCTACGCCTTACTCTAACCCCTAATCCTAACCCTAAAAAGTGTGCACTGTTAAAACAAACCCTTTAGCATTCAGATTAACAAACTCTAACCCTAAAACTAACCCCTACGCCTTACTCTAACCCATAACCCTAACCCTAAAAAGTGTGCACTGTAAAAACAAACCCTTTAGCATTCAGATTAATTTGTCAAAAGTAATCCTTATTTATTCACATTAAAAAAAGTCTATCTGATACTAGCAGTATCACCCGGCGTTGCTCGGGTTTGTAAGGGAAATAGCAATTTAAGCATTTTTAGAGAGTTACTTCCCTTATATAAACCGAGCAAAAATCATTAAAAATGCAGAAAAATGATGGTAAATTTTTTTTTTAAATCAGACTCATCGTAGACGCACGCTAATACCCAGAAGGGCTTGATATGAATCACGACTATAAGATACCCACTTTTGGTTAAACTGCACAGCAAAATGTGGGAGTAGTTAGGAATCTACATCAGAGTAGACAGACACACACAACTTCATTTTTATATATAAAGATTGTTTTGTAGCTTCAAGATAGGAAAGATATAATTGCTTATTTTTAGAATGACATTGCAGGGTAGGTGTGAGATGCTGGTTCTGGCCAGTTTGAGCATAAAATGTGTAAAATATTTGGGCCAGATACAGCCGATTTAAACACTAAAGGGTTAAAACAGACAATATTGTGGGGGAAAAGATCGGGGTAAAAACAGACGATATTGTGGGGCCCCTTACATCATTAACAGTAGTTTTGGTAAAACTAGATTACCTCCCCTCCATATCATTACATAGATTCACTGGGACCTCTGTGTTTAAGTAGTGCCAGCAGAAGCAATAAATAAGAAAAATAAACATCTTGGGACGGTCATTATGCCAATTTCAAAAGCACACATGCATTGGTTCTATTTCACTTCTATTATTATTTGTCAATATAGGCAGGTGTCACTGGGTGGTAAGTAAATCGTTTCACAACTACAAGGTCCCGTGTTCAGTCCCACAGCGTGGCACCTTGGGCAGGTGTCTTCTACTATAGCCTCAGGTCTGATCAAAGCCTGTGAGTGAATTTGGTAGATGGAAACTGAAAGAAGCCCATCTTGTGTATGTGTGCGTGTATACTGTTGGAATAATGACTCTCCTGAGATACAACAAAATCTGTTTCAACACGCAAATCCACATGAAAAATCACAAAAAGTAAATTCGAAAATGAAAGTTTGTTAAATTCATAAAAAAAAATAGGTATGAGAAAAATGAACATTAAAACGATATGTGTATGAGTATATACATATATATATATTTATTTATGCACGGAAGATGGACGTTAAATGATGATGATGATATATATATCTCTCTCTTTTACTTGTTTCAGTCATTTGACTGTGGCCATGCTGGAGCACCGCCTTTTAGTCGAGCAAATCAACCCCGGGACTTATTCTTTTGTAAGCCTAGTACTTATTGTATCGGTCTCTTTTTGCCGAACCGCTAAGTGACGGGGACATAAACACACCAGCATTGGTTGTCAAGCAATGCTAGGGGACAAACACAGACACACAAACATACACACACACACACACACACACACACACATATATATACACACATATACGACAGGCTTCTTTCAGTTTCCGTCTACTAAATCCACTCACAAGGCTTTGGTCAGCCCAGGGCTATAGCAGAAGACACTTGCCCAAGATGCCACGCAGTGGGACTGAACCCGGAACCATGTGGTTGGTAAGCAAGCTACTTACCACACAGCCACTCCTGCGCCTATATATTATATATATATATATATATATATATATATATATATATATATACCTATAAACATATTTTATTTATATACATACAACTATGCCTATAAATTTATGTATACATATATTATATATATGCCTATAAACATATATATATATGCCTATAAATTTATATATATTTGCCTATAAACTTATATATATATATGCCTATAAATTTATATATATATATATATATATGCCTATAAACTTATATATATATATATATACCGTATTTAAACATGTATAAAAAAACCTTTTTTGTCAAAAATTAAATTTAAAAATATGGGTATTTCTTATTCATGGATAGTATTTTAATCCCTTACAAAACCCTTTTTCCAAATTTTAAGCCCCCAAAAATATATTGTGTTCCTTATACACATCAAAATATGGTACATATAATTCCTAGGTCAGGTGGTGTGTTGCCTTCTTGAGCAAAACACTTCATCTCAAGTTGCAGCGGGCAGTCAGACAAATTTGGTTGTTTCTTTCCAGTATCAATACTCTACATCTTTGGTTTACTGTTTTTGAAACCTGAATGTATTTGATCTCTTACAGGACATGCAAAGGTGTCATGCCAGGTAGAAAAAAAAAATGAAATGTGAGCGTTTCCAACACCTGTTTTTCATTTTCAATCGAGGTTCCCAAGCTGCCAAAAAAAGCTCAAGACATTTGTTGTGTGTACGAAGAGGGCATTATTACAAAAACAATTTCACAGAAATAATTTTCACCCATCAAGGAGGGAAAATTCAACGTCAGATACTCTCCACATCCCAGCCAACCTGTTCTGTTTAACGAGAAACGGTTGAAAGAGCTCGTCCATTGAAAAACCCCTGCTGATCCAGCAGGGAATTGGCCCAGTATATGGAATGCACTTATGATACCTGTTTATTTACTACCCACAAGGGGCTAGACACAGAGGGGACAAACAAGGACAGACAAACGGATTAAGTTGATTATATCGACCCCAGTGCGTAACTGGTACTTAATATATCGACCCCGAAAGGATGAAAGGCAAAGTCAACCCCGGCGGAATTTGAACTCAGAACGTAATGGCAGATGAAATACCTATTTCTTTACTACTCACAAGGGGTTAAACACAGAGGGGACAAACAAGGACAGACAAACGGATTAAGTTGATTATATCGACCCCAGTGCGTAACTGGTACTTAATATATCGACCCCGAAAGGATGAAAGGCAAAGTCAACCCCGGCGGAATTTGAACTCAGAACGTAATGGCAGATGAAATACCTATTTCTTTACTACCCACAAGGGGTTAAACACAGAGGGGACAAACAAGGACAGACAAACGGATTAAGTTGATTATATCGACCCCAGTGCGTAACTGGTACTTAATATATCGACCCTGAAAGGATGAAAGGCAAAGTCAACCCCGGCGGAATTTGAACTCAGAACAGAACGTAATGGCAGATGAAATACCTATTTTTTCTACTCACAAGGGTTAAACACAGAGGGGACAAACAAGGACAGACAAACGGATTAAGTTGATTATATCGACCCCAGTGCGTAACTGGTACTTAATATATCGACCCCGAAAGGATGAAAGGCAAAGTCGACTTCGGCGGAATTTGAACTCAGAACGTAACGACAGACGAAATACGGCCACGCATTTCGCCCGGCGTGCTAACGTTTCTGCCAGCTCGCTACCTTTAATATGTAAAGACAGAGGAAATACCTATTTCTTTACTACTCACAAGGGGCTAAACACAGAGGGGACAAACAAAGACAGACAAACGGATTAAGTTGATTATATCGACCCCAGTGCGTAACTGGTACTTAATTTATCGACCCCGAAAGGATGAAAGGCAAAGTCGACCTCGGCGGAATTTGAACTCAGTACGGCTACGCATTTCGCCCGGTGTGCTAACCCTTCTGCCAGCTTGCCCCCTTACTCATGCACTCATGATACCATCACCTGTCACCATTGTTCGATGGTGACATGGCATGCTTCTTCAACGTGATAATGCTCACCTGTATGGTACTGGACTGACCGAATATACATTTGAGTGTTCAGTTAGGAGGTTCTACCACACATACCATATTTACCTCATTTGGCACATTCAGATTATCACACCTCTAACGTTTGCTCCCCAACAGTGTGTGAGGCATTTTTGTTCAAGAATAACTCTGAGCTGGAAACGTAACTCGACAAATTCTTCAAGTCAAGACTCGATGATTTCTGGAGCCAAAGCACTGACAAATTTGTTGAGCATCGGCAAAAAGTTAGGAACAATAAAATACATTATAGATTGATTTGCTAAAGTTGTTGATGAAAAATAAGGAATAAAAGAAGTGATTGAAATCAGTTTTATCTGGCAACACAATATAAACACAGATACACACATATAAACATACATAAACACACACATCTATAATAATAAAGGCAAAAATTCTGTCTGAAAATCTGCCCTTCATTTGGGTCTTCAACATCCAGCATTGAAAAACCCCTGCTGATTCAGCAGGGAATTGGCCCAGTATATGGAATGCACTTATGATACCTGTTTATTTACTACCCACAAGGGGCTAAACACAGAGGGGACAAACATTGAAAAGCATTTTGGTTGCTATTTCTAGCAGGTAAAATTTGGCTGATTCATGCCATCTCGGTTGGCATTTATCAGCTGATGACAGACATCAAGGAGAAGATAAATGACATTCACTTTGTAGGAACTTTGGGACAAATTGGCCAACAGTTGGAATTCAACTTGGGACTGGAATGACAGAATGATTGTATTACAGAATTAATTCTCATCCATCCTTCAAAAACCACTGAGGCATATAGTTATTATAGACGTAGTTATGATAGGCACAGGAGTGGCTGTGTGGTAAGTAGCTTGCTTACCAACCACATGGTTCCGGTTCAGTCCCACTGCGTGGCATCTTGGGCAAGTGTCTTCTGCTATAGCCTTGGGCCGACCAAAGCCTTGTAAGTGGATTTGGTAGACGGAAACTGAAAGAAGCCCGTCGTATATATGTGTGTGTGTGTGTTATTAACAAAGAAAATAATTCTATAATTTTATACACACGCTTTCCATACGTACACGGAAAGCATGTGTTACGGAAAGCATGTGTTACGGAAAGCATGTGTTACGGAAAGTGTGTGTATAAAATTATAGAATTATTTTGCTTGTTAATTGTTTAAATTATTTTCCATTGCTTTCGGGTTTTTTCTTTACACGCGTAACAATTAAATTAATTTAACAATTAACAAAAAAAAAATTTAGGGTTAGGGTTAGCGACAGGATGTTGTCTCAGTTTTAGACGCAGCAAATGATTTTAGCCCAATTAGAGGCAATTCATTGGTTAAAATTCGAAAAATTAAACTACGTTAAACAAACAAATTACAATTTTCTCAAGAAAGCCAAGAGAAAAAGATATATTATTTCGACACATTCTACCAGTATACGAAATTTAAAAGTGTTTCAGTAAACTAGAAATTGTGTTGAAAACTGCCCTTCAAAAGGAAAAGATCCCTATTTTCTCTCTCTCTCTCTCACTGTGTATGTGAGTCTCTGCCTGTTTCTCTCTCCCCCTCTGTATGACCAACTTCCTCTTCATGCGTATGAGGAGAGGGTAAATCCTAACATCAATCCTCTTTAATTAATAAACTAAACTTTGTCTCTTGCTATCTGTGTGCGTATAATTCTGTATTCATGTGTGTTAGCACGAGTGCACGTGTGTTTGTGCGCGCGAGTGCATTTCCCTCTGGTTCCAAAAAACTACAATTGCCAAAACAGACCAGAAGTCCAGTAAGCCGGGCCAAATCGTCAGCGTCCAACAGCAGAGCCCAAATGTCTCACCCAGTGGGAAAATATGGTATTGTCACAAATGGGTTATGTTTCACCATAAGTCTACTCCATTAGGGTTGACCTAGGGCTAAAGTACAACACAGAATGAAAAACAATATATAAAAACCTATATATATATATATATATACACACACACACACAGACAACACTAGATATGCACACCAAATACATGCACACAGATAAATGAATATACATAGACAACAAATACACACCATAAATACATCCTCATCATCTAATATCTGTTTTCCATGCTGGCATGGGTTGGACGGTTTGAAAGGAGATGGTCAGGCAGAGGCCTGCACCACGGTCCAATTGTCTGTTTCGGCAGGGTTTCTATGGCTGGATGCTCTTCTTAATGCCAATGTCTGGCACCAACACCAGTGTTATTACATGGCACCTGTGCGGGTGCCCTGTATGAGACAGAGGCACCAGCGCTTCTCACCTGGCACCGGCGCTTCTCACCTGGCACCGGCGCTTCTCACCTGGCACCGGCGCTTCTCACCTGGCACCGGCGCTTCTCACCTGGCACCAGCGCTTCTCACCTGGCACCGGCGCTTCTCACCTGGCACCGGCGCTTCTCACCTGGTACCGGCGCTTCTCACCTGGCACCTGTGCTTCTCACCTGGCACCGGCACTTCTCACCTGGCACCAGCATTTCTCACCTGGCACCTGTGCTTCTCACTAGCCACCAGCACTTCTCACTTGGCACCAGCGCTTCTCACCTGGCAACAGCGCTTCTCACCTGGCACCGGCGCTTCTCACAGCCACCAGCGCTTCTCACCAGCCACCGGCGCTTCTCACCTGGCACCAGCGCTTCTCACCTGGCACCAGCGCGCCTCACCTGGTACACCACAGTGCTTTTTATGCGACACCAGAATGGCTACTTTTTACATGACACCATATATATATATACATATACATACATACACAAACACTATAAATGTACAACAACTATTCACACCCATACACTCATAGCATGTTCTTTCACCATCTGCTGATCTCTTTTCCCCGTTTAGGTCTTCTACAACCCGATGCCCTTCCTGTCACCAACCTTTACTGGTTTCCAAGCACAGTAAATATTTCCCAACAGTCAGGCATGTCTTCACAGAATACTGCAAACTGAATGGCAGTAACACCCATCTATGATTGTCACACACTACAAGGAGAGACAAACATACACACATTATGTGTGTATGTATGTATGTGTATGTGTGTGTGGTGTGTGTGTGTGTGTGTGTGTGTGTGTGTGAAGGCACGTGGCTTCAGCTCACGGTTACCAACTCACGAGTTCAATTCTTGGTGACGCATTATATCCTTGAGCAAGACACTTTATTTCAGGTCGTTCCAGTCCACTCGGCTGGCAAAAATGAGTAGCAACTGTAATTCAAAGGGCCAGCCTTGTCACAAACTGTGTTACGGTGAATCTCCCTGAGAACTAAGTTAAGGGTGCATGTGTCTGTGGAGTACTCAGCCACTTGCATGTTAATCTCATGAGCAGGTGGTTCCATTGATCGGATCAACTGGAACCCTCATCTTCGTAACTGATGGAGTACCAGTTATCCCACATTGCTCCAGGCCCCTCAGCTGGTAAAAATGAGTGGTACCTGTATTTCAAAAAAGGGTCAGCCTTGTCATATCCCGTGTCACGCTGAACCTCCCTGAGAACTACGTTGAGGGTACAAGTGTCTGTGGAGTACTCAGCCACTTGCATGTTAATTTCACGGGCAAGCTGTTCCATTGATCGTATGAGCTGGGACTCTCGTCGTCTTATCCAACAGAGAATGCTCCTCTTTATATATATGCAAATGTCTGGCGTGTGTTTTGTACCGTTACTAATAAATGAGTAAAAAAGTGCACTGTCAATAAATGATAGATGTGGCACGTAAAAAGCACCATCCGAAGGTGGCCGTTTGCCAACCTCGCCTGGCCTCCGTGCTGGTGGCACGTAAAAAGCACCATCCGATCGTGGCCGTTTGCCAGCCTCGTCTGGCTCCTGTGCTGGTGGCACGTAAAAAGCACCCACTACACTCACGGAGTGGTTGGCGTTAGGAAGGGCATCCAGCTGTAGAAACTTTGCCAGATCAGACTGGAGCCTGGTGCAGCCTCCTGGCTTCCCAGACCCCAGTTGAACCGTCCAACCCATGCTAGTACGGAAAACAAACATTAAACGATGATGATGATGAATGATAAAACTGAAGGGTGCTTACGAAATACACGGGGAGTCGGGCCACAAGCAAACAAAATGACACAGAGTGGACATACAAAAGTAAAAAAATGTAATTTAAGATGATGAACAAGGATGAGATATGGCCTTGCAGCCAAAAGACAAGAATGGTGGGTAATGCTTAGAAAACATCATGAAGGATATAGATAAGAGTAAATATATTTCTTTAATACCCACAAGGGGCTAAACACAGAGAGGGCAAACAAGGACAGACAAACGGATTAAGTCGATTATATCGACCCCAATGCGTAACTGGTACTTTATTTATCGACCTCGAAAGGATGAAAGGCAAAATTGACCTCGGCGGAATTTGAACTCAGAATGTAGCGGCAGACGAAATACCTATTTCTTTACTGCCTACAAGGGGCTATATACAGAGGGGACAAACAAGGACAGACAAACGGATTAAGTCGATTACATCGACCCCAGTGCGTAACTGGTACTTTATTTATCGACCCCAAGAGGATGAAAGGCAAAGTCGACCTTGGCGGAATTTGAACTCAGAACGTAGCGGCAGACGAAATACCTATTTCTTTACTGCCCACAAGGGGCTACATACAGAGGGGACAAACAAGGACAGACAAACGGATTAAGTCGATTACATCGACCCCAGTGCGTAACTGGTATTTAATTTATCGACCTCAAAAGGATGAAAGGCAAAGTCGACCTCGGTGGAATTTGAACTCAGAACGTAACGGCAGACGTAATATGAATAAGCATTTCGCCCGGCGCGCTAACGTTTCTGCCAGCTCAAAGAGCAAATAGCAAGACGAAGACCAAAGTGCTGGGCAGCCAGAGGAGAAAGGGAGAGAGAACGACAGAGAGAAGATAAGGGGAGAAAGGAAAGGGTGAAAGGAGAAAAGCTACAAATACAAGTGAGAGGGTGAGAGCGAGAAAAGAAGAAAGAGTAGAGTCACACAGAATATATACTCTTTACTCTTTTACTTGTTTCAGTCATTTGACTGCGGCCATGCTGGAGCACCGCCTTTAGTCGAGCAAATCGACCCCGGGACTTATTCTTTTTGTAAGCCCAGTACTTATTCTATTGGTCTCTTTTGCCGAACCGCTAAGTGACGGGGACGTAAACACACCAGCATCGGTTGTCAAGCAATGCTAGGGGGACAAACACAGACACACACAAACATATACACATACATATATATACATATATACGATGGGCTTCTTTCAGTTTCCGTCTACCAAATCCACTCACAAGGCTTTGGTCGGCCCGAGGCTATAGTAGAAGACACTTGCCCAAGGTGCCACGCAGTGAGACTGAACCCGGAACCATGTGGTTGGTAAACAAGCTACTTAGCACACAGCCACTCCTGCGCCTATATATATATATATATATATATATATATATATATATATATGTAGTATGAAACGATCGTACCAAATTACCGGAGTCATTCTTGTTGCTTATTTTGATATGTATATATATATATATATATATTATATATATATATATATGTAGTATGAAACGATCGTACCAAATTACCGGAGTCATTCTTGTTGCTTATTTTGATATGTATATATATATATATATATGTGTGTGTGTGTGTATATGCAAGGGGTTTCTTTCAGTTTCTGTTTACCAAATCCAATTGCAAGGTTTTGATCGGCCCAGGGCTATATTAGTAGACAACACTTACTCCAAGGTGACAAACAGCAGGACTGAACTCAAATCCAAGGCTTCCTACCACACAGTCACGCCTCTGCCTATAGCCACCACCCCGCACACACACACACAGACACATATATTACTGTATCCATCAAAAGGACTTACTTTTCTGAATAGACGCTGACTTCCCCCTCCAGCGGCCACGGGGAAATATATGTAGACGTTATGGTCCTCCGCATCGACAGGTTTCTCAACGAAGGGCTTCTGGAACACATCGCCAGACATCTCGATGCAATCTTCAGTTTCTGTGAACTGTAGGTCTGCGGAATCAAGAAGAGAGAGAAAGGAGACATGGTTTCAGAAGGTGGAGAGGGTTTTATTATAACAGCAACAACCACCACTAATTACTAACTATTAACGAGCTCATCAGGGAGCATCTACATTGGTGCTTCTCAACCAGGGTCCATATAAAATTTTGCTTATTTCATCATCATCATCATGATCATCATCACTTAACGTCCGCTTTCCATGCTAGCATGGGTTGGACAGTTCAACCGGGGTCTGGGAAGCCAGGAGGCTGCACCAGGCCCCAGTCTGATCTGGCAGTGCTTCTACAGCTGGATGCCCTTCCTAACGCCAACCACTCCGTGAGTGTAGTGCATGATTTCTATATATATATGCATATTTTTTCCATGCTAGCACAGGTTGGACGGTTCGACCAGGGTCTGGGAAGCCAGGAGGCTGCACCAGGCTCCAGTCTGATCTGGCAGTGTTTCTACAGCTGGGTGCCCTTCCTAACGCCAACCACTCCGTGAGTGTAGTGGGTGCTTTTTACCTGCCACCGGCACAGGTGCCAGGGAAGGCTGTCAATGCCCACGATTGGTTGGTGCTTTTTACGGGCCACCGACACGGAAGCCAGTCAAGGTGGTGCTGGCATTGGCCACGTAAGGATGGTGCTTTTTAGGTGCCACCAACACAGGTGCCAGGGGAGGCTGGCAACAGCAACGATCAGTTGGTACTTTTTACGTGCCACCGGCACATGCAATAAATTGGTTATACATTTAGGTGCAGGAGTGGCTGTGTGGTAAGAAGCTTGATTCCCAACCACATGGTTCCGGGTTCAGTCCCACTGCATGGCACTCTGCTTCGGGTCAACCAAATCCAAGTCAGTGGAATTGGTAGATGGAAACTAAAAGAGGCTCACCATTAATGTTATAGTGCCTGAAGAAATGAATCCATGATGATCGACCGGGTGCCCACGGATCCTATGAACTACACTGAATTCTCTCAAGAATACTGACTGTGTTCTTAAGATGTGTAATTTGTGGAAATGCACATAGCAATGCTTTAAATGTTTATAAATTACATCCACGGATTGTTGTTATTGTTGTTGTTGTTATAAGGCAGCAAGCTGACAGAATCTTCAGCATGCCAGACAAAATGCTAAGAATAAAAGACAGGGTGGTCACAGATGGAACACCTTTGGACATGGGTTAGCTGAATCAGAGATGAAGGACACATTAGAAAATGTAGTCCGAGATAAATTATGACTGAATGAGAAATGGGACAACAAAGGACACTAAATTACACAGTCCTAGATATGGTAAGTCTTAATAAAAGATGGGATGGCCAAGGCTGGAATGGTTTTGATTGTATGTCTGATGGATTAGGGCTAAACTGAGCCTAAACTACACGGAAGGACATATTAGACAACTAGCAGTATCGCCCGGCGTTGCTCGGGTTTGTAAGGGAAATAACTATATAAGCATTTTTAGAGAGTTACTTCCCTTATATAACCCGAGCAAAAATCATTAAAAATTATTTCATCTGGGGCCTAAACAACAGGAAGGACACATTAGACAAAGTAGTCCTAGATACACTATGAGTAAATATAAGACAGGATGGTCACAAGGCCTAAACAACAAGGAGACATTAGATGATGTATTCCTAAATGCACAATTATATTAAAAAACAAAACACGATGCTCACAGCAGGAAAATTTTTAATTGTGGGTCTGCAAGATCAAACCTGACCTGTCTCAATATGACATTAACAACAACCTGTAAGGTCGTGTCTAAATCTATATATATAAAACTCAACTTGTGTATCTGTGTGTCTGTCTGTGTGTTTAACTTCCCGGCACATCTCCTCCAGCCAAAAAATCGTAGAACCACCGAAAGTGGGTCACTTAAAGTTTAGGCGAATGAAAATTGAACTGCGCTATTTCTGTAACGAAATTCATCTCGCAAGTGCAAAAATCGATAATGTGTTTGTTTAGGCCTTATCCCATGCATTGAATAGTGAACTTTACTCAGTCAGCTGTTTGATGTGAACTGTGTTCACCACGCGTGCAAGCATGCATAAATTGCATATCAAGATATAAAAACAAATTGCCGTAAACATTGTAGAAATTCATCAAAGAAATGAATTTTCGGGATGTAGCCTGGAGGGTTTTTTCGTATTAATCGTTTGGACTTTGTGAACACATACCAATTGTTTTCATAACATTTTTAACACTTTGAATTAAATGTGACCATTTTGCATTGAGTCTGCAGTTTGAATCACTTTAACCAAATTTTAGCAGGCGGGATTTTTGATCATCACGATACATCGCCAGCGACTCCCTGAAACTCTCCCCTGAAATCCCCGTTTAGAAATCTATATATATAAAACTCAACTTGTGTGTCTGTGTGTGTGTCTGTGTGTTTAACTTTTGGATCTACCAAGTTTCATTATTAAGGATGGAAAGTAGTGTGTAGCAAATCTATATATATAAAAAGGCGGCGAGCTGGCAGAAACGTTAGCACGCCGGGCGAAATGCGTAGCCGTATTTCGTCTGCCGTTACGTTCTGAGTTCAAATTCCGCCGAGGTCGACTTTGCCTTTCATCCTTTCGGGGTCGATTAAATAAGTACCAGTTACGCACTGGGGGCGATATAATCGACTTAATCCGTTTGTCTGTCCTTGTTTGTCCTCTCTGCATTTAGCCCCTTGTGGGTAGTAAAGAAATAGATATATATATAAAGCTTAAGTTGTCTGTGTGTGGCAGGTTTGGTAGCCTTCAACTAACATTATCTCCTCCGAGACCCTGCAGCACAAGTTGACCAAATTTTAGCAGGCTGGATTTTTGATCATCACGATACATCGCCAGTGACTCCCTGAAATCCCTGTTGAGCCGGGCAATACTGCTAGTACCAAATAGTTTCAAGTGAGCGTGAAGTCTTACCAGTCTCATCATTGACATCTCGATTCAGGACAGCATAACGAGGGTGGGCGATGCATTCTTTCTTGAGTATTTTGTAGACTTCTCTCCTGTTAAGTAAAGAAAAAAATGGAGAAAAAAAACATTATACTCTTTTACTTGTTTCGGTCATTTGACTGCGGCCATGATGGAGCACAGCCTTTAGTCGAGCAACTCAACCCCATTACTTATTCTATCGGTCTCTATTACCGAACATAATGTAAACACACCAGCATTGGTTGTCAAGCAATGTTAGGGGAACAAACACACACACACACACACATATATATAATATATATATATATATACACAATGGGCTTCTTTCAGTTTCTGTCCACCAAATCCACTCACAAGGCTTTGGTCAGCCCAAGGCTATAATAGAAGACACTTGCCCAAGATGCCACACAGTGGGACTGAACCAGGAACCATGTGGTTGATTCCTAACTACTCCCACATTTTGCGGTGCAGTTTAACCAAAAGCAGGTATCTTATAGTCGTGATTCATATCGAGCCCTTCTGGGTATTAGCGCGTGTCTACGATGATTCTAGGATTTAAAAAAATATTTACCATCATTTTTCCGCATTTTTAATGCATTTTTTACTCGGTTTATATAAGGGAAGTAACTCTCTAAAAATGCTTATATAGTTATTTCCCTTACAAACCCGAGCAATGCCGGGCGATACTGCTAGTCTAATATATTTTTTAAGCAAAACAAAACCAAAGAGGGC
The DNA here is from genome assembly GCF_006345805.1 of Octopus sinensis. Classification (NCBI taxonomy): domain Eukaryota; kingdom Metazoa; phylum Mollusca; class Cephalopoda; order Octopoda; family Octopodidae; genus Octopus; species Octopus sinensis. The sequence goes on from NC_043026.1 coordinate 8,111,849, forward strand.
AGTGGGGTGAAATCAGAAGGTCAGCTCACCTGTCTTGGAGGACATACTGCATTTGGAGATCGTTAATCATGAAAGGGTTACGCAGTTTCTCATACTGTACTGCTTTCTCTAGTGGGAACCCATTGGAGAAGAAGGCGATGAGGGCATCAACCACAGGCCAGTCCTCGACGGGGTCATCCAAGATGACCGTCTCCTCAAAGACGACCACCTCAATATAGTCAAAGCGTTCCAGTCTGTCCAGTATTTCGCACATGGGTTTCGATCTTGACTTCTTGCGCATTGCACACACACCGACTTTGATCTTGTTGCCATCAATTGGTTTTTCCTGAAGTTGAAGAGAGAGAAAGAGACGGAGTTAGTTACATTATTTAGTTAGTTAGTTAGTTAGTTAGTTGATTTTTTGGCTCAAAAAGCAAAAAGCAAGGCCATATAGGGGGACATGGAGTTATGGACAGGGTGGTGTTCATGCAAAGAGTTCAGGCCATTTCTGGTCAAGAGAGACTTTGAACCGAGCGGTCGTCGGCATCTTCACTATCTCGTCCGGCAGCTTATTCCACGGATCCGCAACCCGGACGGAGAAAGCCCCTCTCCTTCGATTGAGATGAAATCGTCGCAGATAGAGCTTTTCGGAGTGACCCCGCAGCCGACGCTCTGGAGCAGGAGTGAAGAACAGCTCTTTCGAAAGGTTACACTTGCCACTTATGATTTTGTGAGCAAGAATGAGATCACCACGGCATCGTCGTTTTTCTAGAGAATAAAGGTCGAGCGTCTTCAGCCTTTCTTCATAAGACAAATGCTTGAGACCAAGAACCATGCGGGTAGCCAATTATTATTATTATGTTTTTTCCTTCATCATCATCATCATCCTCATCATCGTTTAGCGTCCGCTTTCCATGCTAGCATGGGTTGGACGGTTCAACTGGCTTCTGGGAAGCCAGAAGGCTGCACCTGGCCCAGTCTGATCTGGCAGTGTTCCTACAGCTGGATGCCCTTCCTAACGCCAACCACTCCGTGAGCGTAGTGGGTGGTTTTTAACATGCCACCGGCACAGGTGCCAGACGAGGCTGCCAAACGGCCACAGAGACCAGACAAAGCTAAATAATGATAATAATAATAATAGTGAAACAGATACGAATGCATGCACACGCACCTGTAGATATACGATGAAACAGGTACACCCACACACACACATGCAGATAAACCGTGAAACATACACACACACACATACACCTGCACATACACACATACACACACATACAACTACACACATATACACACACACCTGCAGATAAACCGTGAAACACACACACACACACACACACGCAGATAAACAGTGGAACGGATACATAAATACACACACAGGAAAAAATATGGAAGCACCCACACACGCACTCACACGAAAAAGACAAACATTCAGAGAGAGACAGAGAGGAGACGAAAGGCGACACAGACATGCCATGGACAAACAGACAGACAGCTACATACCGATTTAATGATCAAATCTTCTCCAACGTAGAACGAAGGTCGGCACTCAGGGAAATCCGCACAACTCAAGTCGTCGGTCAAATTATCAAACGACTCTACAGGGTACATCGTCGGAAAGTTGCCAGTCGACATTTTTGCTTCGTCTAATTTTTACACACAGACATAAAAATACATACTTGTGAATAAATTTATATATACATGGTCAGTTGGTCCTTCCATAGAAACATGATTTTTATGGTGCTAGATATAGTTCTGTAGATATACACACATATCTATGTTGCGTTGTGAACTTTCTGAAGAGCAGCATAAGAATATGCACCCGCTTTTAAGTATGTATCTCTGTATGTAGGTATGTATTATAAGAGACTTTAGCAGTGGAACATGGGTGTATAAACACAGCAGCACATTTCTGGAAAAGAAGAAGAAAGCAGAAATTAAAGAAATATATAACAACTGTATATAAAACATCTTAATAAGTTATAATTTTTTGGCTCAAAAAGCAAAAAGCAAGGCCATGTAGGGGGACATGGAGTTATGTACAGGGTGGTGTTCATGCAAAGAGTTCAGGCCATTTCTGGTCAAGGGAGACTTTGAACCGAGCGGTCGTCAGCATCTTCACTATCTCGTCCGGCAGCTTATTCCACGGATCCGCAACCCGGACAGAGAAAACCCCTCTCCTTCGATTGAGATGAAATCGTCGCAGATTGAGAATTTCGGAGTGACCCCACAGCCGACACTCTATGTGTGTGTGTATATATAGTTAAGTTAATTTTTTGGCTCAAAAAGCAAAAGCAAGGCCATGTAGGGGGACATGGAGTTATGTACAGGGTGGTGTTCATGCAAAGAGTTCAGGCCATTTCTGGTCAAGAGAGACTTTGAACCGAGCGGTCGTCGGCATCTTCACTATCTCGTCCGGCAGCTTATTCCACGGATCCGCAACCCGGACGGAGAAAGCCCCTCTCCTTCGATTGAGATGAAATCGTCGCAGATAGAGCTTTTCGGACGCTCTGGAGCAGGAGTGAAGAACAGCTCTTTCGAAAGGTTACACTTTCCACTTACGATGTTGTGAGCAAGAATGAGATCACCATGGCGTCGTCGTTTTTCGAGAGAATAAAGGTCGAGCGTCTTCAGCCTTTCTTCATCAGACAAATGCTTGAGACCAAGAACCATGCGGATAGCCAGCTTCTGGACTCTTTCTCATACACTCATCATCATCATCATTGTTCGACCATGGTCGAGACAATCGAATTTACCATGCTACGCCAGACTTCACGGTCCATCATAGCATTACGGAGGTCCTGTTGCTGGATGCGTGTATCCCTGGAGATTACATCAGGGTAGGAGAGTGTGCACCCTCTGGTGTTGTAAGTTCCAGACACCCAGCTGAATATTTGACAGACACTGACTTTGCTGACGACATCGCTCTTATCAGTGATTCTCTCTCCAATGCCCAGTCTCTTTTACAATCTCTCGAACAAGCCTCAAATTGTGTAGGTCTTTACCTCAATGAGTCCAAGACTGAATATGTAAACAAGTGCCTGTCCAACAGTGATTGCATCATCCATACTCTCAACAATGAGCCCTTAAATATGGTTTCTGATTACAAATATCTTGGGTCATACATATCATCATCTGGAAAAGATTTTCTAACTAGAAAGGGTATGGCCTGGTCAGCCTGTAATGACATGCATAAGATCTGGTCATCAAATCTAAGTAGAGACTTCAAACTTGAAATATTCAAAGCCACAGTCGAACCAATTCTACTCAATGGCTCAGAAACCTGGACATTATCTCATACACTACCTATATGCATATATATATATATATATATAATTTTAATCCAAACGGGAAACAAAAAAACAACAACAATGGAACAATTACAGTATTATTATTAATAGGCGCTCAGGAAAAGGATCGTTTAACGTCCGCTTTCCAGGCTAGCATGGGTTGGACGATTTGGCTGAGGACTGGTGAACCACATGGCTGCACCAGGCTCCAATTTGATCCTAACGCCAACCGCTCCGAGAGTGTAGTAGGTGCTTTTACATGCCACTGGCACAAGGGCCAGTCAGGCAGTACTGGCAACGGTCACGGAAAATTGTGGTTTTTTTTATGTGCCACCTGCACAGGAGTCAATGCAGCAGCACTGGCAATGACCTCGCTCGAATGTTTTGTTCACGTGCTAGCGGCACAAGTGCCAGTAAGGCGTCGCTGGTAAAAATCATGCTTAAATGGTGCTTTTTATGTGCATGATGCACCGCTGTTTTGCAACACTGTTATTAGGAAGAGCCTCTTCCAATATGTGGCACTTGCTGAAGAATGGAGTTTGATGTAGCTACCCTCATTTGCACCTCTTGCCGTGAGGTAGGTTCATCTGGGACTCTCCACAGGAAGAGGTCCAGCTTTGAATGATGCATTTTACGTGCCACCGTCACATATATATGTAGTACTAGCAGTATCGCCCGGCGTTGCTCAGGTTTGTAAGGGAAATAACTATAAAGCATTTTTAGAGAGTTATAGCAAAAAAATAGCAAAAAAAGGAAAAAATGATGGTAAATTTTTTTCAGAGTAAAAAAGGTGGAGTTGCTCCCCTAGACAGTTGTTGGGTTTGTTTTCTGATTCTCGACCCCATGTCGAATTATCGATTTTTTTCAGAACTGGGGGAACTTTTCAAAATTTTCTCTGCGTTAGTTTTGAATTATGACATTGGGCTATGTGTGTGTCAAGTTTCATCAGAATCAGTTGAAAGCCGTGGTCAGGGTGAGGGTACAAGCAAACAGACACACAGAAACACGCACAGACAAACTGCCGTTTATATAGAGAGAGATATATATATGTTTTATATATATATATATATATACCTTTCTTTTTCTGTAGTTTCAGCTCAGAGCTGTGGCCATGCTGATGCACTGCCGTTTTGCTACACTGTTATTACTGAGAGCCTCCTCTCATATGTGGCACTTGGTAAAGAATGGAGTTTGATGTAGCAACCCTTATTTACACCTCTTGATGTGAGGTAGGTTCATCTGGGACTCTCGACAGGAAGAGGTCCAGCCTTGATTTAAAATCTCCTACATCTACTTTGTGCAAGTTCCTCAGACTCTTTGGGAGAATATTAAAAAACTGTGGGCCCCTGAAACCCAGGCTGTTGCATTAACTGGTCCTGAAGCGCTATGGCATTGCTGGGATCTTTGGCAATATGCAGTGTTGTCCCGTTCTGGCATTGATGTAGCTTTTCAATGCCAAAATTTATATATATGTATACATATATATAATAACAAAATAATATATAAACATATGCATATATACATACATATGGTGGCTGCCCCCTCGTTATCAAGGACAGCCATTGCATGAAGCTTAATCAATGTTGTTATCGTGCAATGCCTGTGCAAGAAGATTTCTTCTTTTAAAGTGAGGAAAGGCTGTGCACTGAGTCAATCCCACTCACTAAGCAACAGCAGCCATAATCCGAAAAGAAGAACAAGTCAACATCATTGGTAACCACTGAGCCGCAGGTTTTATGTTGGAGTTATCCCAGCTACCTGAGTTTCCTTCTCCTAGAAGGATGCCCTAGCAAAGGCTAGGAGTCCTTCACTCCCAATGGCTTAACCGCGCGATCGGGTATTCCGTCCGATTATGTCTATGTCCCTGCGCATAATACAGCCTTAAGACATTTATTGGATGGCCGTTGACTCTCAAGAGTTCCACCGCCCTTTAACAGGTTTTGTTTTTCATCCCGCAGGGTGTCCAATAAACACCCTCCTCACTAAGCGAGCTTGGTGGGGTTGCCGGTTTAGTCGCCAACGACCCGACCATGCAACAGGTAGTACTGGGTTACATATTACTAGTAGCACTCAAAAGTAACCTGACATACCTACATCTATATGTATATATATACATGCATATATGGGTACAGGACAACAAAAAAACGTTGAACACAATGAACCCCGTTTCACCTGGTCCATTTGGATGATGTGGATGTGATCGTTTTCGGTTAGGCACCCAGGGCGAAATGCGTAGCCGTATTTCATCTGCCGTTACGTTCTGAGTTCAAATTCTGCCAAGGTCGACTTTGCCTTTCATCCTTTCGGGGTTGATAAATTAAGTACCAGTTATGCACTGGTGTCGATATTATCGATTTAATCCATTTGTCTGTCCTTGATTGTCCCCTCTGTGTTTAGACCCTTGTGGGTAGTAAAGAAATAGGTATTTCGTCTGCCGCTACGTTCTGAGTTCAAATTCCGCGGAGGTCGACTTTGCCTTTCATCCTTTTGGGGTCAATAAATTAAGTACCAGTTACGCACTGGGGTTGATGTAATCGACTTAATCCGTTTGTCTGTCCTTGATTGTCCCCTCTGTGTTTAGCCCCTTGTGGGTAGTAAAGAAACAGGTATTTCGTCTGCCGTTACGTTCTGAGTTCAAATACTGCCAAGGTCGACTTTGCCTTTCATCCTTTCGGGGGTCAAAAATAAGTACAGTTACGCACTGGCGTCGATATAATCGATTTAATCCATTTGTCTGTCCTTGATTGTCCCCTCTGTTTAGCCCCTGTGGGTAGTAAGAAATAGGTATTTCGTCTGCCGCTACGTTCTGAGTTCAAATTCCACGAGGTCGACTTTGCCTTTCATCCTTTCGGGGTCGATAAATTAAGTACCAGTTACGCACTGGGGTCGATGTAATCGACTTAATCCATTTGTCTGTCCTTGTTTGTCCCCTCTGGTTTAGACCCTTGTGGGTAGTAAAGAAATAGATATTTCGTCTGCCGCTACGTTCTGAGTTCAAATTCTGCCAACGTCAACTTTGCCTTTCATCCTTTCGGGGTCGATAAATTAAGTACCAGTTACGCACTGGGGTCGATGTAATCGACTTAATCCATTTGTCTGTCCTTGTTTGTCCCCTCTGTGTTTAGCCCCTTGTGGGTAGTAAAGAAATAGGTATTTCGTCTGCCGTCACGTTCTGAGTTCAAATTCCGCTGAGGTCAACTTTGCCTTTTATCCTTTCGGTGTCAATAAATTAAGTACCAGTTGCGCACTGGGGTCGATCTAATCAACTGGCCCCCTCCCCAAAATTTTCAGGCCTTGTGCCTAGAGTAGAAAAGAATATTGAGTTTTATCTGCTATCCAAAATAGGGATCTTCCCACTATTTCCATCATGTTACTACATTATGCATGATGTAGGTTTTAAAGTTAATCCCTTGTTTTCTCCGTTTTTTCCATTTCATTTCGACTTAAACTTCTGTTGAATCCACTCCATTTTACAGGTGATTTTTACACATATTAGTTCCCATTCCAGGTGAAACAAAACTTTCTTGACTTTTGAAACTCTATTAATGAATCCCCAAAATATTTAAATATAAAAAAAAAACAATTCAAAAGTAAAACATATAGGCGCAGGAGTGGCTGTGTGGTAAGTAGCTTGTTTACCAACCACATGGTTCCGGGTTCAGTCCCACTGCGTGGCACCTTGGGCAAGTGTCTTCTGCTATAGCCTCGGGCCAACAAAAGCCTTGTGAGTGGATTTGGTAGACGGAAACTGAAAGAAGCCTGTCGTATATATATATATGCGCAGGAGTGGCTGTGTGGTAAGTAGCTTGTTTACCAACCACATGGTTCCGGGTTCAGTCGCACTGCGTGGCACCTTGGGCAAGTGTCCTCTACTACAGCCTCGGGCCGACCAAAGCCTTGTGAGTGGATTTGGTAGACGGAAACTGAAAGAAGCCCATCGTATATATGTATATATATATATATATAAGTAATACTAAGCAATTAAGGGTTTAGCAACGAATTG
>NC_043026.1:8124123-8126623 GCF_006345805.1 Octopus sinensis
ATATATATATATGAGTTAATTTTGTCTTCGGATGAGCAGTTCGTGAAGCTACGACTTTTGTGCATTCGAAATCATATATCACTCTATGACCAGATATATATGTGTGTGTGTGCGTGTGGAGGCGCGATGGCCCAGTGGTTAGGGCAGCGGACTCGCGGTCGTAGGATCGCGGTTTCGATTCCCAGACCGGGCGTTGTGAGTGTTTATTGAGCAAAAACACCTAAAAGATCCACGAAGCTCCGACAGGGCGTGGTGGCGATCCCTGCTGTACTCTTTCACCACAACTTTCTTCTGTTGGCCTCCTAGCTTAGCCAGCGGGGTGGCGTCATTCAAAGGCTAAAAACAATGCAAACGCACTGTGACCAGCGATGTGTAACAACATCTGATGGTCTGGTCGATCACATGATATATATATATATATAACAATAATAAATCTCTGAGCGAGGTATAAACAGTAACTACTCTTTAATATAAGCGGGATCAGCCATCTGAATGTGGCTAGGGACAGGGCGGGGTGGTGGGGGTGTTACTGATGCATTTAGCCCCAGGGGGTGTCGGCTCTTCTAGTGACGTCTATAGTCGCCTGGGGCTAAATGCATCAGTAACACCCCCACCACCCCGCCCTGTCCCTAGCCACATTCAGATGGCTGATCCCGCTTATATTATATTATATATATATATATATATATATATATATATATAAACGCCATAAAAATTTTATAAACTTTCAAGAAAACGTAAAATACTTCTCTTATGGGATGATGGATTTCAAATATTTACACGGCATTATCTAAAGCCTTGTCTGCGCTTCGAGATCCACTATTCCCCAAAAAATTCTACATAAGTGACACTGGGCCAGTGTCTTCCAATACAGCCTCGGGACTTTTCAGTGAATTTGGAAGACGGAAGCCGAAAGCCCGTTGTGTACGAGTGTATATATATATATGTATACTTTATTTTAAGCAGCAGAAAATTCAACAAAATTCAACAGATTTTCTGCTGCTTAAATAAAGCATATTACTCTACCACTGGTATTTGAGTACTCTTTTTTCCACCTTGTTTCACATTTATGTGTTTACTCCGGTATATATATATATGTATATATATATGTGTGTGTGCATGCATGCATGTATGAATGTATGTATGTTTTTGTGTTTGACCCCTTACCACTGCTTGACAATCGGTGTTGTTTGTTTACGTTCCCCTAACTTAGCGGTTCGGAAAAGGGGACCAACAGAACAAGTACCAGGCTTAGAAAAATAGGCACTGGGGGTCGATTTGTTAGACTAAACCCTAGGCTATAGATTCAATAAATGAAAATAAATGAAAGCTACTGTGCACACACACGAAAACAATGGCCGAAGCTAAGATTTACAAAAGAAAAAAAATATTTCTAAACATCTGGGGTTGAGTAAAATACTGAAACACCACCCAAATTAAGACATAAACAGGCAAAATGTTAAAACTCACATAAAAAATCTCCTGGCTTCGGCATCAACTCTCCATATTTTTCTACGAACCTTTTTCTCCTTTTTTTTTTTTTGTGAAATAATTTCAAGTATTTTTCTTTTAAGTAAGTATTTAAAAAAGCAGTCGATAAATCAAAGAAGGGTATTTAGTAAAGTCAATGTAATTTATCACAATACATTTGATAATAATGTCAATATTTTTGTTGCTTTTGAATTTCTCCTTCACCTGCTAAACGTATGTCATTGGGAATAATTTGAAATAATTCCAAAGAAAATTCCAATAAAAGACGTGTAAAATAAAGAAGATGCATCAAAAAAGAAATTTCAGTGAAATCAACATTGTTTGTCAGAGGTTATTTGATAATAATGTCGATATTTTTGTTGCTTTTGAATTTCTTCTTCACCTGCTAAACGTATGTCATTGGGAATAATTTGAAATAATTCCAAAGAAAATTCCAATAAAAGACGTGTAAAATAAAGAAGATACATCAAAAAAGAAATTTCAGTGAAATCAACATTGTTTGTCAGAGGTTATTTGATAATAACGTTGATATCAATGTTGCTTTTGAGCTTCTGATCCGTCTAGCAGACATATTGTTTTTATGGCAGAAGACAGAAATAGAGAGAGGGAAAGAGAGAAAGAGCGAATAGGTATATAAGTTCTACTTACACACACTTTGTGAATATATATATATATATATGTATATGCCTATATATATTTATATTTATATTTATATATATATATATTCGGTAAAAGCGCTTCTGTCACTTGAAATTCATTGCTCTGGTGAAAACGTTATAGAAGGCTTTCATCTATGTATAGACACGAATGATATAACAAGTGTCGTTGATAAATATTCAATGTCACCTTACAGTTGATAGCAAATATCAACCTGGATAATGAGTAACATTTTCTTGATATTTTTTTTTTCTTTGTCAGCACGAAGCAAAATTTATGAACCCCGTAGGAAACGAAACGAAATTACTATCGATACTCTTTATAAAACGAAACTTAAAAATCAACAGTTTAT
>NC_043026.1:8130769-8145769 GCF_006345805.1 Octopus sinensis
TAGCATTGCTTGACAACCGATGCTGGTGGTGGTTATGTCCCCGTTACTTAGCGTTCGGCAAAAAAAAGACCGATAGAATAAGTACTGGGCTTACAAAGAATAAGTCCCTGGGTCGAGTTCTCGACTAAAGGCGGTGCTCCAGCATGGCCGCAGTCCAATGACTGAAACAAGTAAAGAGAGAAAGAGATATATAAATGTTGACCGCGTGTGTACCGTTGACGATTTTTTTTCCTGGATCTTTCCTTTTCCTATGTTTCCGACAAAGAGCTCTGCTCGAAACGTTAAACCCTCCTTCTTCCCTTCCTTCCTGAGCGTCCAATAATACTATATTTGTTCCACGTCCTCGCGTTGTTATGTTTTCTCTTTGTGCTTTCATGTTTGTATTAACTTTATATATACATACATACATATATATATATATATATATTTATATATAATAATATTAAGGAATGGCCTTAATAGGCCATTCAACTCAAAGAGCAGCCAAAGTCAAACCGCTAAATAGTAGTAATTCAGAAATCAAAGGAAAATTAAAAACATTTACCCTTATCATCTTTGGACTATGCATAGTTTCGACGTACTTTTTGGCAAACCATATATATATATATATGTATATATATATGTATGTATATATATATAACAGCAGTATCGCCCGGCATTGCTCAGATTTGTTTCGACCCTTTAGAATTGGAATTTTTGAAAAGTAAAGATTTTGCATTATATACCTTGTTATTCTTTTTAAGTGAACATTTTTCTGGTTGAAATACACCAAAAAATGGAGACACAACAGTAAGAAAAATCATTAAAAAATAGGGATTTTCTTAGAAAAAAAAGCACCTTTTTGATGTAAATAATTTTTGGTGTTAACATGGTCCGATTTGAATTTTTTTCTTCTATGGAAGGAAGAGCAAGCCTTCTTCTATCATATTCTCAATTTTGGTCAACTTGTGCCTCAGGGTCTTGGAGAAGATAGTGTTAGTTGACGGCTACCAAACCTGCCATACAGAAAACTTCAGCTTTATATAGAGAGAGACTTGCAGTATCGCCCAGCGTTGCTCGGGTTTGTTTTCTTTTCGACCCTTTAGAATTGGAATTTTTGAAAACAAAATTTTGCATTATGTATCTTGTTTTTCTGGTTGAAATACACCGAAAAATGGCGACACAGCAGTCAAAACATCATAAAAAATAGGGATTTTCATAGAAAAAGAGCACCTTTTTTGATGTAAATAATTTTTGGTGTTAACATGGTCCGATTTGAATTTTTTTCTTCTATGGAAGGAAGAGCAAGCCTTCTTCTATCGTACTTTCAATTTTGGTCAACTTGCACCGCAGGGTCTCGGAGGAGATAGTGTTAGTTGAAGGCTACCAAACCTGCCATATACAGACAACTTCAGCTTTATTTATATATATATATAAATATGTAGATCAGAAATGGAAAAGCAAAACAATAAACTAAGCAAATATAAATTCAATTTAAATATTCTGTACAAACAAATGATACATCTCGTAAATTACAGCTGTTTCCACTTCATTAATGAAACAAAGTTTATTAAGACTAATCAAATCCATTTAAATATGTAATGATGTTTCATCAGATTAACATACTTAACTATTTGACGAAAAATTTCAAATGAAAATATTTATAATTTCTAAATCTTTTCAAAGATGCTATGTGAATGAACTTATTTTACACCTAGCCAAACTGATATGTATGTGTGTGTGTGTGTGTAGAACGCCGTGATAGATTGTTAGCTCCTACACGCATTTTTTTCTCTCCTTGTTTTTTGTCTGTGTATCTTTCTGTCGAAGAGCGTAGGCTCGAAACGTAAAAAACTTTTTCTATTTCTATTCCTGAGCACCATACTAATACATTTGTTGTTTGTACTCCACCTGCCTTCATATTTGTTTGATTTCGTAACCTTCCCGTTATATATATGTATATAAATATATATATATATATAATATATATATATATATATATATTATATATATATGTGTGTATATATATATATATATGTGGTGTGTATATATGTGTGTATATATATAATATATGTGTGATTATATATATATATATGTGTGTATGATATGTGTGTATATATATATATATATGTGTGTATAGATATTATTGTATGTTGTATATATATTATGTATATATTATATATATGTGTGTGTGTATATATATATGTTATATATATATATATGTGTGTGTATATATATATGTATATATATATATATGTGTGTGTATATATATATGATATATATATATATGTGTGTGATATATATATGTAATATATATATATATGTGGGTATATATATGTATAATATATATATGTGTGTTGTATATATATATGTATATATATATATATGTGTGGTGTATATATATATGTATATATATATATGTGTGTGTATATATATATGTATATATATATATGTGTGTGTATATATATATATATGTATATATATTATAGAAGCAGGAGTAGTTATGTGGTAAGAAGCTTGCTTCCCAACCACATGGTTCTGGGTTCAGTCCCACTGTGTGGCACCTTAGGCAAGTGTCTTCTACTAAAGCCAGGGACCAACCAATGCCTTATGAATGTATTTCGTAGATGGAAACTGAAAGAAGCTCATTGTATATCTGTGTGTGTGTGTTTGTGTTTTTGTGTCTGTCCACCCCCACCCCCAGTACAACACACATGCTTGACAACCGGTGCTGGTCTGTTTATGTCCCCATAATGCAACAGTCTGGCAAAAGTGATTGACAAAATAATTTCCAGGTTTTAAAAAAAAGTAAGTACTGTGGTTGATTCTTTCGGCTAGATATTCAGTGCCCCAGCATGGCCAGAGTCCAATGACTGAACCAAGTAAAAGATAAAAGATGTATCGAAATAGATAGATAGCTATAATCTATTTGTCTATCTATCTTCCTGTACCTATCTATCTATCTATCTATCTATCTATCACCTGTCCAGCTATCTGCCCATTTATCTATCAATCTATCTATCTTTCTGTCTGTCTGTCTGTCTCTCTGTCTGTCTGTCTGTCTCTCTCTCTCTCTCTCTCTATCTATCTATCTATCTATCTATCTGTCTGTTTGTCTATCTATCTTTCTTTCTGTCTGTCTTTCTATTTGCCTATCTATCTGTCTATCTATCTTTCTGTCTGTCTGTCTGTCTGTCTCTCTCTCTCTCTCTCTCTATCTATCTATCTATCCATCTATCTATCTATCTGTCTGTTTGTCTATCTATCTTTCTGTCTGTCTGTCTCTCTGTCTCTCTCTCTATCTATCTATCTATCTATCTATCTATCTATCTATCTATTATATCTATCTATCTGTTGGCTCTGTCTGTCTGTCTGTCTGTCTGTCGGTCTCTCCTCTCTACTCTCTATCTACTATCTATCTATTATCTATCTATCTATCTAAATCTATCAGTCTGTCTGTCGGTCTGTCTCTCTCTATCTATCTATCTATCTTCTGTCTGTCTGTCTGTCTGTCTATCTGTCTGTCTGCCTGTTCTTTTGTTTGTCCATCTATCTGTCTGTTTGTCTCTCTGTCTGTCCATCTATCTATCTATCTATCTATCTATCTATCTATCTATCTATCTATCTATCTATCTATCTATCTATCTATCTATCTGTCTGTCTGTCTATCTGATTGCTTGTCTCTTTATCTATCCGTCTATATGAGTGTGTGCATCTATCTACATGAATGTATATGTGCTTATCTCCAGCGTGTGTTTCATCATGCACCAGTGCATGATGGGATACGTCTCTGGGGGTGGGGGTTGCTTTGTCAATGAATTGAACCCTCATACATTACAAATACTCACATAAATCATATCTGTACTTATGTAGGTCAGAAGGTTATGCATGGATGTTTCTATGTATGTATATGTTTATGAATGAATGTATGTACGTGGGCGTATGTATATATACTCTCTTTTACTCTTTTACTTATTTCAGTCATTTGACTGCGACCATGCTGGAGCACCGCCTTTTAGTCAAGCAAATCAACCCTGGGACTTATTCTTTGTAAGCCTAGTACTTATTCTATCGGTCCCTTTTGCCGAACCGCTGAGTGACGGGGACATAAACACACCAGCATCGGTTGTCAAGCAATGCTAGGAGGACAAACACAGACAAACACACATACACACATACACATATATACATATATACGACGGGCTACTTTCCAGTTTCCGTCCACCAAATCCACCTTTTAGTCCAGGACTTATTCATTGTAAGCCTTTGTGATTTCTTTGCAGCTTTATTAATGAAGCATATTACTCTGCCTCCAGTATTTGAGTACTATTTTTCCCACCTTGTTTCACATTTATGTTCTTACTCTGGCATATGTGTGTATAATATATATATATATATGAATAATGAATTCCAGTGTTACATAATCACGCTTTGATGTAATACTTTGGTGAATTTGTTTGGTTTTTCTTACTAAGGAGGAAAATATTTAAGAATTTCAAATAGCCCAGATCTCTTTGATCAAAATTCCTTTGATTTATATCTGAATACTCAAACTAGGGCAACCATATCAACAGGGGTAAAGAAACAGACACATGAAGGAAGTGAGGTGGGTGAGGCAGAAGGGGAAAAAGAAAAAGGAGGGGATAAAATTATGAGTTGTATTCAGTTAAGTGTATGCAGGCGTGAATGGCCCAGTGGTTAGGGCAGCGGACTCGCGGTCGTAGGATCGCGGTTTCGATTCCCAGACCGGGCGTTGTGAGTGTTTATTGAGCGAAAACACCTAAAAGCTCCACGAGTCTCTGGCAGGGGATGGTGGTGATCCCTGCTGTACTCTTTCACCACAACTTTCTCTCACTCTTACTTCCTGTTTCTGTTGTACCTGTATTTCAAGGGACCGGCCTTGTCACTCTCTGTGTCACACTGAATATCCCGAGAACTACGTTAAGGGTACACGTGTCTGTGGAGTGCTCAGCCACTTACACGTTAATTTCATGAGCAGGCTGTTCCAAACCCTCGTCGTCGTAACCGACGGAGTGCTTCCATCCATGCAGGTGGGAAGACAGAAAGAATTAAAAATAAAAATTTAACTCTGAGGAATACTGGGAAGAGAGAAAGAGAAAAGCTAGAATGTATTAACGATGAAACGTTGATGGAAGGTGAGAACTCCAACTCCATGTCCACCTGTGCGAGATATCCTTCACAAGCACTGCCCAATCATCCGGCACAATCTTTTGGTTGTTCTAGAATGATTAATGCCCTGAAGTCTAAGCAACAAGACAATCCTAGGAACAGTAATGCAAAATTGCCTGAAGAAGTATGCATGTGGTAGTAATGGACTCCCCTAGGGTTCATGGATATTATAAATACTTGATAATATTGTATAAATACTTGTATAATATTGTATAGGTGTGACATGTATCCCATAAAAATACATGTCATGCCGAAACATATGTAGCAATATATTAATAAAAACATAAAAATCTTCATCTGTGAAATATTTCTCGTTTTATATATATATATCATGTGATCACGTGACCGACCAGGCTATCAGGTGTTGCTACACATCGCTGGTCACAATGCGCTTCGCATTGTTTTAGTCTTCAAATGACGCCACCCCGCTGGCTAAGCGAGCAGGCCAACAGGAGAAAGAGTGAGAGAAAGTTATGGCGAAAGAGTACAGCAGGGATTGCCACCACCCACTGCCGGAGCCTCATGGAGCTTTAGGTCTTTTTGCTCAATAAACACACACAACATCCAGTCTGGGAATCGAAACCGCGATCCTACGACTGCGAGTCCGCTGCCCTAACCACTGGGCCATTGTGCCTCCACATATATATATATTATTTATTTTTTATGTTTTGGTTTATGTCTATCACTGTTTGAGTTGCATAATAGTGCTTTTATCTCTAATTTATATTTTATATTGTGAAATTTGACTTCATACTAAATTAAATTTTTCCCTGTACGTTTGGAGTTATACTCCCTAATATTATATATATAATCCTGTATTTCAAAGATCCAGCCTTGTTATATTGTGTCATGCTGAATCTCTCTGAAAACTATGTTAAAGGTACATCTGTCTGTGGTGCACTCAGCCACTGGAAAATGAATTTCACAAGCAGGCTGTTCGATTGATCAAATCAACTAGAACACTTATTGTCATAATCAACAAAAAGCAAGGTCATATATATACATACATACATATATATATATATATATATATATATATATATATATCCTATATAAAATACACCAGTGTGTGTGTGTGTTGTGTCTGTTCACTTTAAATGCGGAAACGTCTGCACAAATTGCTTTTCATATTTGGGATGTATGAATAATTTGACGTCAGATACTAATTAGTCTCTTCAGTTGTATTTTTTTTTAATTAAAAATAAATAACATTGCTTTCTAAATATGATTCGCTTATTTTTTTAAAAGGGTTTCTTGACGTCAACTTCTGGTATCGACATAGCAACGACAAAATTTTCCATTTTCATTTGCAAAACCTCTCTGTCTGTTTCAATGTTTTCCTTTCAAGCTTAGATTCACTATTTGCAAACGACTACGATAAATTACTGATTAAATCCATATTATTTTTACCAAGTTCACAAAGTTCGCTTGGATCTGCTCACTTTGTTAATTTCCATAAAAAGTTTTCTATTTATTTACTTTTTATGCGCAGTGTTCAGCTCTGTGTATTTGCTGTCAGTAATAATTATAATTCATAGAAATGGTTGAGTGAAAGGGCAATTCTTGCTCCAAAAACTGAGACAGTAGCAAGGATTAACCATGAATTCATGAATAAAATTCCAACAGTCATTAAGAAGTACAAATACACACGTGTATATATATATATATATATAATATATACATATAGGCGCAGGAATGGCTGTGTGGTAAGTAGCTTGCTAACCAACCACATGGTTCGGGTCAGTCCCACTGCGTGGCATCTTGGGCAAGTATCTTTGCTATAGCCTCGGGCCGACCAATGCCTTGTGAGTGGATTTGGTAGACGGAAACTGAAAGAAGCTGTCGTATATATATATATATATATATATATATTATATATATATATATATGTGTGTGTGTTTGTGTGTCTGTGTTTTGTCCCCCTAGCATTGCTTGACAACCGATGCTGGTGTGTTACGTCCCCGTCACTTAGCGGTTCGGCAAAGAGACCGATAGAATAAGTACTGGGCTCGACTGAAGGCGGTGCTCCAGCATGGCCGCAGTCAAATGACTGAAACAAGTAAAAGAGAAAGAGATATATACACAAACACACATATACATACCCTTCTGTCCGGCATTTACTATGATAGATCACTAGCCACTGCACATTCTTTATTTTCCCTCCTTATTTCTTTCTGTGTTCCTTTCTGTGGAAGAGCATAGGCTCGAAATGTTAAAGACTCTTTCACTTCCCGAGCGTTAAACTAATACATCTGTTTGTTGTCTACACCACCTGTCTTCATCTTTTGTCGTTTTTGTGAATTCTCCCTATATATATATATAGTAAATCCCAAAAAAGAAAATGAACAAACACAAAATACAACACAAGGATGTGGTACGTGTAAAGTATTAGCAGACACTCAGGGAAGGAAAGAAAGATTGTTTAACGTTTCGAGTGAACGCTCTTCTTCGGAAACAGAGGAAAGTCCAATAGAAAAAGAAGACGGAGGAAGAAAATCACCAACAATTCACATGTGATGGGTTGGACTTCTTTCAATTTCTACCTTGCAGAGTTGCCCACAAGACCTTGGTCAATTGAGGGCAATAGCAAAAGACACATGTTTAAGGTGTCATGCTGTGGAACTGAACCCAAAACCTTGTGGCTGGGAAGCAAACTTCTTACCACATAGCTATCCCTTCCCAAGTTTTTTAAAAATTAAAAGAAAAAGAAAATTATTTGCAGACCCTTCTTTTTGAAAACAAAGTAGATGCTTATAGGGGATTTAGCTGGTATTTCTAGCTGTTTGAACTATCACAAGGGGGCTCTTTTGTTGGCTTGTGGTGATAGTGGTGATTGTGACAGCTGTGGTGTTGGTGGTAGTTCTTGGTGTGGTAGCAGTGCTTGTAGTAAATGTGGTGGTACCACAAGAGAGGTGGGGGTTCTAGTGAGTGCTGGGGTTGGGGGCTGCGGTGGTGGTTTTTGTAGCTGCAGTGTTTAGGCTGTGGTAGTGGTGATGGTAGTACCGGAAGGGTGGTACCCCATTGGTATAAGCTGTAAAGGTAGTGGTGGTGTGGTGGCAGTAGTTGTAGTAGAGGTGATAGTGGCAGTTGTAACAGAAATGTTGCGAAGGTGTCATTGCAGTTGTTGATAGTGATGGTGGTGGTGGTGGTGCTGGTGGTGGTGGTGGTGCTGGCTTTGGTTTCAGTCAACGTGTTATGGTGGTGGAGGTGGTAGTAATATTGCTGGTGGCGGTTGTAGTTGAGGTGGTGGTGGTGGTGGTTTTGGTTGCAGTTGATGTATTGTGATGGTGGTGGTGGTGGTGGTAATAAAGATGACATGCTGATATTTGAGATGTGGTGGTAGTGGTGGTGGTGGTGATGATGGTGGTAGTGGTGATCGTGGTGATGATGGTGGTGGTGGTGGTGGTGGTATTGGTGGTGGTGGTGGTGGTGATTGTGGTGGTGATGGTGGTGGTGGTGTTGTGTGTAGTAGTAATTGTGGTGGTGATGGTAGTGGATGTGGTAGTAGTCACATGTGTGGTGCTAGTAGTAGTAGTTACAGTGGTTGTAGTAGTAGTAGCAGAAGTGGTTGTGGTGATGGCTGTTGTCCTTGAAGTTCTTTTGTTGCTGCTGCAGACATAGTTGAAGTTGTTGATGGGTAGTAGTAGTAGTGGTGGTGGTGTCGGTGATGGTTGGGGTGGTAGCGGAGGGTAAGTCACCTTCAAAAATGTAAGTCATTGGGTGGGGGTGGGGGAGTGGGGTGGGGGTGTTTTATTTATTTTTTTTTTTTTTCTTCTGCAAACTGACCTCAGCTGACTGGGACCCGTATTGGGTGAGATTCGGGTGGGTGGCGGTGGGATGGGTGTCGTGGGGGCTGATAGCCACGGTGCATGCATGCATGCACCGCTTCTCTATGTCATGTTTGTGTATGTGTGGTGGAGTGGGCAGGACGGAGGGGGCAGACACAAGAGCCGGTCCACAATTACCTATTTCTTTACTACCCACAAGGGGACAAACAAGGACAGACATAGGTATTAAGTCAATTACATCGACCCCAGTGCGTAACTGGTACTTAATTTATCGACCCCGAAAGGATGAAGGCAAAGTCGACCTCGGCCGGAATTTGAACTCAGAACGTAACGGCAGACGAAATACCTATTTCTTTACTACCCACAAGGGGCTAAACACAGAGAGGACAAACAGGACGGACAAACGGATTAAGTCAATTATATCCACACCAGCGCTTAACTACTTATTTAATCGACCCCCTGAAGGATGAAAGGCAAAGTCGACCTCGGCAGAGTTTGAACTCAGAACGTAACGGCAGACGAAATACCTATTTCTTTACTACCCACAAGGGGCTAAACACAGAGAGGACAAACAGGGACGGACAAACGGATTAAGTCAATTATATCCACACCAGCGCTTAACTACTTATTTAATCGACCCCCTGAAGGATGAAAGGCAAAGTCGACCTCGGCAGAGTTTGAACTCAGAACGTAACAGCAGACGAAATACGGCTACGCATTTCACCCGGCGTGCTAACGTTTCTGCCAGCTCGCGGTCAACAATTACCGCCAGATGTATCCGTCGTCGTCGTCATTGACGTCACCGTCGTCGTCGTCATTGACGTCACCGTCGTTCTCGTCAGCAGCAGCAGCAGCAGCAACATCTTTGCCAGTCATGTTGTCTGCCTGCCTGTCTGTTGTTATAAGCTTCATTGTGTGTGTGTGGGTGTGGGGGGTGAGGGGGGAGAGATGAAAGTTAATTAGTGACCACCCATAAGACATATACTAAGTCTATTGTTCCTTAGAAGAGGAGAGAGAACGGAAAAAAATGAAGAGGAAGAGAGAGAGATTGATGTTAGCTTCAGGCGCTGGTTAATGGTTAATGTCTTATCGTTAATGTTGGTACATTCTTTCTTTTCTTTTCTTTTCACTTGTTTCAGTCATTTTGACTGCGGCCATGCTGGAGCACCGCCTTTAATCGAGCAACTCGACCCCGGCACTTGTTCTTTTGTATCACTCCAGACACCATGCTTTCTCTCTGCTTTCTCTTCTTCATTTCTTTTCTCCATTTTTTTTCTCTCCTCTCTTTTCCTTTCCTTTCCTTCTCTTCTCTATTTTGCTTCTTTTACTTAACCTGATACATTTTGATCTTATTTGATCGACTTAACGGTCGAAGTGAAGAGATCCATCTCCCGAGTCTCTCGGTACATGTTTGTATTGGAGTTTCTGGTACTTCTGGTATTGGAGTTTTCATTGTTTCATATTGGAGCTTCTGGCTTGCATGCCAAGCAGTACAGCATATCGTTTCCAAATTTCTGTCAAAATAAATTGTGTTTTGGTGCTATTTTTCTCACAGATGGTGCCCAACTGACCCTACTATACTGTGACAATTCACCCGTCGCACCCTGTATACACACACACATATTTACTTCATCATCATCATCATCATTTAACATCCGTTTTCCATGCTAGCATGGGTTGGACAGTAGGATGGATGTATATATAAACATTATATATATATATATATATACACACACATACATACATATATATATATATGCACCTGAGTGCACCTGAGCACTGTATGCAATAATTTCATTATTATTTTTTTTATATATATATATATATATATATATAAGCAATAATAAATCTCTGAACGAGGTATAAACAGTAACTGCACGACAATGTGAAGTATATTTGCCATCTAAATACGGCTAACCACTAAGGGTGGGTGTCACTGTAGCTTGTAGCCCCAGGAGAGCATCGTCTCCAGCTGGCTTTAGGCACACTTTATGTGCCCTATCGGTATTTGCAAAGGGAGGTCATCCTTCCCTCGTCAACCTAAGTGATACGCACGGACTGCAGTTTCTGGGTATTGACCCGTCATCAGCGTACGACAATCACCGGTTTTCGATGAAAGGGGTCCCAATGCAAATATTTATATCCTTTTTCCAGTAACTTTTCATCACTGATCTTGAAAAAGTGTATACAAGCAATAATAAATCTCTGAACGAGGTATAAACAGTAGCTGCACGACAATGTGAGGTAATATACATATTACTCTTTTACTCTTTTACTCGTTTCAGTCATTTGACTGTGGCCATGCTGGAGCACTGCCTTTCATCGTGCAACTCGACCCCGGGACTTATTCTTTTGTAAGCCTAGTACTTAATCTATCGGTCTCTTTTTGCTGAACCGTTAAGTGACGGGGACATAAACACACCAGCATCGGTTGTCAAGCAATGTTGGATGGGACAAACACAGACACACAAACACACACGCACACATATATATATATCATCATCATCATCATCATCATCATCGTTTAACGTCCGCTTTCCATGCTAGCATGGGTTGGACGGTTCAACTGGGGTCTGGCAAGCCCGAAGGCTGCACCAGGCCAGTCAGATCTGGCAGTGTTTCTACAGCTGGATGCCCTTCCTAACGCCAACCACTCCGAGAGTGTAGTGGGTGATTTTATGTGCCACCGACACAGGTGCCAGGCTAGGCTGGCAGACGGCCACGCTCGGATGGTGTTTTTTATGTGCCACCTACACAGGTGCCAGACGAGGCTGGCAGACGGCCACGCTTGGATGGTGTTTTTTATGTGCCACCGACACAGGTGCCAGATGAGGCTGGCAGATGGCCACGCTCATATAGGATGGGCTTTTTTCAGTTTCCGTCTACCAAATCCACTCACAAGGCATTGGTCGGCCCGAGGCTATAGCAGAAGACACTTGCCCAAGGTGCCACGCAGTGGGACTGAACCCGGAACCATGTGGTTGGTAACCAAGCTACTTACCACACAGCCACTCCTGCGCCTATATATATATATAGGTATACATATTTACACAGACACACATGGAGGTGTTTCTTTTCATAGAGCATGTATTGAAAGACAGCTATAATCACATGCGTTCCTTTATACGTATAAAAATTTGGCCCCTGCCCCCCCGGAGTGACCAAGCTGTTACATTGACCAAACGACCACATAAAACAGACAGACATACAAAGCCAAATGTACAAATAACTGGCATACCAACGATAATATCGCATCTCCCACAAACGAACTCTTTGGATCATGTTTCGTTACCTGAGAAGTGCATATAATACCATCTACTTTTGCTACAGTCATTCCTCCATTCTCTAATTACAATCGATTAATAGTGGCTAGAGGTGCAGTGAGGGAATGTTATCTTTATATATAAAAGTCAAGTTGTGTGTCTGTCTGTCTACTACGATTTAGATTCCTAACTACTCCCACATTTTGCGGTGCAGTTTAACCAAAACCGGGTATCTTATAGTCGTGATTCATATCGACGTATTAGCGCGTGTCTACGATGAGTCTACGATTTAAAAAAAAATTTACCATCAATTTTTTTAATATTTTAATGCATTTTTTTTGCTATTATATAAGGGAAGTAACTCTCTAAAAATGTCTACGATGAGTCAACGATTTAAAAAAAATTTACCATAATTGTTTCTATATTTTAATGCATTTTTTCGCTATTATATAAGGGAAGTAACTCTCTAAAAATGTCTACGATGAGTCAACGATTTAAAAAAAATTTACCATAATTTTTTTTCCGTTTTTAATGCATTTTTTTGCTATTTTTTGGCTATAACTCTCTAAAAATGCTTATATAGTTATTTCCCTTACAAACCCGAGCAACGCCGGGCGATACTGCTAGTTTGAAATAATTCTGTAATTTTGCTTGTCTCATTCGGTATTTGTTGATGTTGTGCGATAGGCACAAGGCCTGAAGTCTTGGGCAAGGGGATGAATCTATATACATCGACCCCAACTATCAACTGGTGCTTGATTTATTGACCCCCGAAAGGATAAAAGGTAAAGTCGACCTTGGCAGGATTTGAACTCAGAACATAACGTCGGTCAAAATACCGCAAAGCATTTCATCCAGCACACAAAATAATAACAACAGCATTAATAATGATTATGATGATAATAATAATAATAATAATAATAATAATTCTTTCTACTAAAGGCGCAAGGCTTGAAATTTTGGAGCTACAGTCGTTCCTCCATTGTCTAATTACAATCAATTAATAGTGGCTAGAGGGCGGGTGGAATGTTATTTGAAATAATTCTCTAATTTTGCTTGTCCCATTCTGTATTTGTTGATGTTGTTTATTTGATCTGCCTAAGCTAATACTAATCCTTTCTGCGATAGGCACAAGGACTGAAGTCTTGGGCAAGGGGATGAATCTACATACATCGACCCCAATGAGTGCTTGATTTTTTGACCCCCGAAAGGATAAAAGGTAAAGTCGACTTCGGCAGGATTTGAACTCAGAACATAACGATGGGCAAAATACCACAAAGCATTTCATCATCATTGTTTAATGTCCGTTTTCCATGCTAGCATGGGTTGGACGGTTCAACTGGGGTCTGGGAAGCCAGAAGGCTGCACCAGGCCCAGTTTGATCTGGCAGTGTTTCTACAGCTGGATGTCCTTCCTAACGCCAGCCACTCCATGAGTGTAGTGGGTGCTTTTTATGTGCCACCTACACAGGTGCCAGACAAGGCTGGCAACGGCCACAATCGGATGGTGCTTTTTACGTTCCACCGGCACGGGGGCCAGACGAGGCTGGCAACGGCCACAATCGGATGGTGCTTTTTACGTTCCACCAGCACGGAGGCCAGTCAGGACGGCGCTGGCAACGGATGGTTCTCTTACGTGCCACCGGCACTGGTATCACAGCTACACACGCAAAATAATAACAGCAGCAATAAAAATGATTATGATGATAATAATAATAATAATAATAATAATAATAATCCTTTCTACTAAAGGCGCAAGGCCTGGAATTTGGGGGGTGGGGAAAGGACTAAGTCCCGTTACTTAGCGGTTTGGCAAAAGAGACCGATACAATAAGTACTGGGCTTACAAAAGAATAAGTCCCGGGGTTGAGTTGCTCGACTAAAGGCGGTGCTCCAGCGTGGCCGCAGTCAAATGACTGAAACAAGTAGAAGAGAGTAAAGAGTGTCCTAACAACTCCGCCAGCTCACGACTTTAAAGATAGACATTAAATACTGATGATGATGGTTGTGTGTATTTGTGTGTGTTAATAATAATAGGAAGAAGATGAATTAGAAATAACGAAGGTATGGCTTATTAATTCATTCATTTATAGACACGTGTAATTGGAAAGGTCTTCAAACCATCGTAAGGAAATGAAACGGATTAAATTCTTTGATTAGCTTTGTCTGGGTTTTTTTTTTTTTCTTCTCTTTTTTTTGTATTGCTTTGTAGCCCTGAACAGTCAGTTTCTTTTCTTTGAATAAACTACGAAATGATACTTTCATTATGTTTGCTGCTTGATGGACGTGCTATAATGAACTCCTCCTCCTCCTCCTCCTCCTCCATGAACTACATTGGCTTACGGCTGTTTCTGCTGTACGATGCATCGCACTCATAGTCGAATGCTTGAGTATCACCTGATAGCTTCATCAGAGCTTCAAACATGAAGTGCTAATTTAATTGGGAAAGCAAGCACACACACACACACACACGAGCAAAAGCATTACCACCAGGTTATGAGTATCGCTATACCAAAGTGAAATAATATATATACATATATATATAGGTGCAGGAGTGGCTGTGTGGTCAGAAGCTTGCTTCCCAATCGCATGGTTCCAATTTCAGTCCCGCTGCGTGACACCTTGGGCACCCTTCCCTCGTAAACCTAAGTGATACGCACGGACTGCAGTTCGTGCGTATCACATATATACACATATATATATCCGGTGAGCTGGCAGAAACGTTAGCGCGCCAGGCAAAATGCTTAGCGGTATTTCCTCTGCCATTATGTTCTGAGTTTA
>NC_043026.1:8150769-8165769 GCF_006345805.1 Octopus sinensis
TCTTTCTCTCTCTCCCTCTCTCCCTCCCTCCTCTCTCTCTCTCTCTCTCTCTCTCTCTCTCGATATATATATATATAATATATATATATATATATATATATATATATATATACAAATGAGAAAATGGAGAAACATATCTAAATCAATCATCAACTATCAGATAATACCAAATCACATACTATATTAAAACACTACCAATAGCAATGAGATTAGACATTAATACAGTACAATAATTACAAAGTATACTGGATATATGTTATCCCATGGAGGGTTGAATTACAACCCCTATCTCATTTATTATATATATATATATATATATATATATATATATATACATACTCTTTTACTCTTTTACTTGTTTCAGTCATTTGACTGTGGCCATGCTGGAGCACCACTTTTTTAGTCGAGCAAATCGACCCCAGGACTTATTCTTTGTAAGCCTAGTACTTATTCTATGGGTCTCTTTTGCCAAACCACTAAGTTACGGGGACGTAAACACACCATCATCGGTTGTCAAGCGATGTTGGGGTGGCAAACACAGACAGACAGAGTGTTATACTGATCCTATCTGGGGTGTTCTACTCACTCCAAACTTTATGAACAGCAAGGCTTTGCACATCTTTGTCCCTTAAATGAGTCCCACTCCTTTCTTATATTGCAAAGGCACACACGCTTGCACATGCACCGGACTTTCATACAAATTCCATGGATCAAATTCCATTCCCAAGATTCCAGGAGTCACACAGCAGTCCCCAAATTCCATCCCCTCCTCACTGTGGTGGGGACGCTGCCAATGGGTAGTGTCAGAGCTATGCTGTCGGGAACTTCAGTTCCTTGTAGGGCCACCCAAGGCGGATTGGTCTGACACTGAGTGGTATTAGGGCCACAACCTGGCAGACGGGGCTCTGTTGAAAATCCTCAGAGTGTCTGTTTGCGTCCCCAAAGTCCATCTCCTCCTCACCGTGGTGGGGACACTGGCAACGGGTAGCGTCAGAGCTAAGCCGTCGAGAACTTCGGTTCCTGGTAGGGCCACCCAAGGCGGATTGGTCTGACTCCGAGTGGTATTAGGGCCACAACCCGGCAGACGGGGCTCTGGGGAAAATCCTCAGAGTGTCTGTTTCGGCAACCGGCGGCTCCTTGGTCGTTCTGTCCCTGTGTCTGCGGACAATCTGCGGCAAACAGGATGTCTCCACATGCGGGATTGTTGGGGACCCTTTGTGAAATCCACATATTCCCACGAAACTTCTTCACTGCCTCGAGGGTGGTAGAAGCTGCCGACTCAACCCACCCAGGGTGAATGTCGCCACATGTACAAGTAAGTACACAGCAGGAATGAACCGAAACCCACAGGTTGCGAAGGAAACTCCCTCAACCACACGGCTGCGTCTGTAAACGCTCTAAATTGGACTCCTCCTCATTTCATTGTTTGATGGGTGGTGATGATGGAGGTGGAGGTGGTGATTGTCATAGTGATGGTGGTGGCGGCGGCGGTGAAGGTGGTGGTTGGCGTTGTTACTGTTATTGCTGGTGACGATGGTGGTGATGGTGGTGGTGAGGGTGGGGTTGATGCTGTTGTATCAGTGGTGGGGGATGAAGGCGATGGTGGGAATGGTTTTTCTTGCTGTGGTGATAGAAGAAGCAGTGGTATTTGACTGGTGTGACCTGGGGAGAATGAAGGAAATGCTATTGTTGCTGTGCACTTCTGCTATGGGGTGGGGGTGGGGATTCCTAAAGTCATACCCCACCATCATCACCACCATCCCCACCACCACTGCCGTTGCCACCACCACTGCCGCCGCCGCCTCCACCACCAACACCACACCTCCTCCACTACCACCACCACCACCACCACCACAGCTGCCATTGCCACCACCATCATCATCGCTGTCATCACTCCCACGACCACCACCACCGCTGCCGCCACCACTGTCTGGCCAGTGTCCCATCCAGGCGGGGAATTCATATGCCCTTGAAAATGGGAAACCGGCCCCTATGAGTTGGTATGGCTCAAGAAGGAAACAAGATGGTGAGCTGTTGCCCATTGCTACGTTCTGAGTACAACTTCTGCCAGGGTCAACTTTGCCTTTTATCCTCTTAGGGGTCGATATATTAAGTACCAGTTGCACACTAGTGTCAATCTAATTGACTAGCCTTTCCTCTTCCAAAATTTCAGGCCTTGTTTCCTTTAGTAGAAAGGATTATTATTATTATTATTATTATTATTCTATGTTTGACTTTTGTTTTAAATTTGTACAAGTTGGCTCCAAGTCTCACCCAGGGACCGCAAGAGGCAACAGGTTGGAAGTTCACGTTGTTGTTATGCCTAGTGTGCCATATATTTGGGGTTTTTTTTGGTGTTGTACTAGTGAATGTCTAATAAATAAATCTGTTTTTAGATTCCACATTCTGGTTACCTCTATTTCCAGGTCTTTGTATTTTGAAAGTTTCTCCATTTCTTTTAGAGGCACCTTGTCATCCGCTGGTATTGATACATTAATTAGAAAGCATTTTTTGTCATCATGATCTCTGACAACTATATCTGGTCTGTTGGCCTTAATTTCTCTATCTGTGTGTATTGGCATATCCCAGAGTATGGTTGCTTTCTCGTTTTCTGTGACCTTTTCTGGTGTGTGCCTATACCATCTTATTATTATTATTATTATTATTATTATTATTATTTTTATTTTTCCTTCTTTCTTCAAATTTTCTTCCGTTTCCTGCCGAGTGTTTTCCATACACCTAGGGCAGAGAAGGGCATTGTATGCATTCCCAGATTACACATGCAAATTCACAGATAAAATATGTATTTAAAAAATTAATAAATAAATAAATTCATGGATGGATGTTATTTTCACAGCGATAATGCTCTCCTCAGTACATGAGCCGTTCCAGTTAATACGATTTTTTGCACTTCCTGTAGGGATGGTGAGCCTGGAATCATTTTCAAATAGGTTTCAGTACCTTTTTTTTATCATTCCTAGAGATCCTATAATCACTGGTACTGTAGTCGCCTTGAGATGCCACATTTTTTCAATTTCTATTAGCAACTCTTTATATTTACTAATCTTGTCAAATTCTTTCGCTGCTATATTGTGATCACAGGGAATACTCACGTCCATTAATAAACACATCCTTTTTTATTATTATCATTATTATTATTATTATTATTATTATTGAGTGAGAGAGCAGTGCATGCCATCAAAGTGACACTGGGGTAAAATATACGAAGCCCAATATACCCATCATGACTACCCGTCTGATAAGGGTACACCAGCACATGCATCACAACCATATGTGCGCGACATGGTGATCTCATATCAAGATAAACAGCACATGACCTTGCAGGTGGGGCCCAGTTAGAATTTTCTTCAGGTTGAGTAGCCCATCCTGCTCAAACGGTCCCTGAATAAGAGTTGCTTTAGGATGTTGAACGAAACACCTATGTTTCCAGAGGTGAACCATTCAAACTCCAAAGAATCCCTCTCAACACATGGCCATGATGCTCCCCCACTACTTCTGCTCGTGATCAGAGATGCACATATCGTCAGCCACTAAGGGACATGCTCAACTGGTTAAGGTCAAACAACTGACAAGCAAATCTGTGGTATTGAGCAGAATATTTGCTGTTGCCCATCTCTTATACCAAGACAAAACAATGTACATCATAACACTTGCAATCAGTTAAGATCAGAAGCCATGAGAGCCACTGCCTGGTACTGCATCAGGGCATTTATTATTATTATTATTGTTGTTATTATTATTGTTATTATTATTATTGTTATTATTATTATTATTATTATTATTATTTTTATTATCATTATTATTATTATTATTATTTTATTATTATTATTATTATTTTTCTTATCTTTACCCAGGAACTTTGAATCTCTTCGATATGGCATGAAGAGTCAGACGGCACAGAGCTCGGCAGAGCGTGAATACTACTACAGGTGGATGCTGCGTGAGGATACGGATGCCTGCATGCTGCGGTTGTTTGAGTGTTTTATGGAGAGTGCACCACAGCTGACCCTGCAACTGTACATCCTGGTGGTGGACCCTGCTGATGCATCAAGTAAGGAAACTTGTCTTTTTTTGTTTTGTTTTGCATTTTTATTTTTGAGTGTTATGAAGGGGTGGGCATAGCTGGGGTGGTTATTAAGCTTGCTTTGAAACCCTAGACTTCTGGGTTCCGTCTAACTGCACGCCACCCCAGAATGTTGTCAGACGCTCACAGCCCTCTACCTGTCAGACTATGGGATCAGTGGATGGTAAACAGCGCATGACCTTGCAGGTGGGGCCCAGTTAGAATTTTCTTCGGGTCGAGTAACCCATCCCACTCAAAAGGTCCCTGAATAAGGGTTGTTTCAGGATGTTGAACAAAACACCCATGTATCCAGAGGTGAATTATTCAAACCCCAAAGAATCCCTCTCAACACATGGATTGATGGTGGAGAAGTGTGACGATGTTCTTGGGAAAACTCTGGGCATCAGCAAAAAGGAACTGGTCAGTCTGCTCCAGAGGGCTTTCTTGTTGGACAGCATCCTGGATAACTTCCAGATGTCCTTGGCTTGATAGTGTTACTGGTTGCGGTGGGAGCACTACCAATTCGAGATAAACTCTACAGACATGGATGCATTGCCAGATGGGCTTGTCCGAGGAGTGTGCCGAGTGACGAAACCATTCTGCACGCACTTATTCAGTGTCCAGGAATTATTGACATGTGGGGTTATGTGAAACAGCTGCAGTCACAAAGGCGGCGAGCTGGCAGAAACGTTAGCACGGCGGGCGAAATGCTTAGCGGTATTTCGTCTGCCGCTACGTTCTGAGTTCAAATTCCGCCAAGGTTGACTCTGCCTTTCATCCTTTCAGGGTCGGTTAAATAAGTACCAGTTACGCACTGGGGTCGATATAATTGACTAAATCCGTTTATCTGTCCTTGTTTGCCCCTCTGTGTTTAGCCCCTTGTGGGTAGTAAAGAAATAGGTATTTCGTCTGCCATTACGTTCTGAGTCCAAATTCCGTCGAGGTCGACTTTGCCTTTCATCCTTTCGGGGTCGGTTAAATAAGTACCAGTTACACACTGGGGTCGATATAATCGACTTATACCTATGTCTGTCCTTGTTTGTCCCCTCTGTGTTTAGCCCCTTGTGGGTAGTAAAGAAATAGGTATTTCGTTTGCCGCTACGTTCTGAGTTCAAATTCCGTCGAGGTCGACTTTGCCTTTCATCTTTTCGGGGTCGATAAATTAAGTACCAGTTACGCACTGGGGTCAATGTAATCGACTTAATCCGTTTATCTGTCCCTGTTTGTCCTCTCTGTGTTTAGCCCCTTGTGGGTAGTAAAGAAATGGGTTCTGTCTATCAGCCGAGTCCATAGTGACGATTGCTATGCTGTCCTCCTTCTGTTGGGCAAGCAGTGCAGTTTTCCTTTGCCTGGTGGCTGTGATGAAAGGAGATGTTTGGTGGACAAGGCTGAGAGGCGTAAAAATCGATGCATCCCTCTTTGGTAGAGCTCATTGACGACTTCAAGTTTCACTTGAGAAAGAAAATTGAGGGTGGAGAGGGAAGTGCTGCCCTCTAGTGAGTTTATTGAAAGGTTGGTGACAGTTACAAAAAATGGCCCAAGGGAAACGTGCCTCTCTAAGTGTAGACTTGTGAGTCAGAGAGAAGGCATTTGAGAGGGCATTTGCTCTTGGTGTTCAGGGAAACCTTGGAGAGTAGGGTTCCTCAATGATCCCATGCTCAACCGGTTTAGGTCAAACAACTGACAAACAAATCTGTGGTATTGAGCAGAATATTTGCCATGGCCTGTCTTTTATGTCAAGACAAAACAATGTATTATTTTTCAAGTTCCACTTGAAAAGGAAGATGAGGTTCGAGAGGAGAGTGCTGTCTGATGGCAAGTTTTCTGAAAGGTGGGTGGATGGAAGCACTCCGTCGGTTACGACGACGAGGGTTCCGGTTGATCCGAATCAACTGAACAGCCTGCTCATGAAATTAACGTGTAAGTGGCTGAGCACTCCACAGACACGTGTACCCTTAACGTAGTTCTCAGGGATATTCAGCGTGACACAGAGAGTGACAAGGCCGGCCCTTTGAAATACAGGTACAACAGAAACAGGAAGTAAGAGTGAGAGAAAGTTGTGGTGAAAGAGTACAGCAGGGATCACCACCATTCCCTGCCGGAGCCTCGTGGAGCTTTTAGGTATTTTCGCTCAATAAACACTCACAACGCCCGGTCTGGGAATCAAAACCGCGATCCTATGACCGCGAGTCTGCTGCCCTAACCACTGGGCCATTGTGCCTCCTGAAAGGTGGGTGAATTGTGCAAGAAAGGCCAGTATAAATGGACCAATTCTGAGGTTTCGCCTGTAATTGAAGAAGATATTATAAAAGGAGAAAGGGGCTCTCTACCCCCCTTTTGACCAGGCTCCCATGGCTTTTATGGGTTTTTCCATGTGAGACCTTTTCCTTTTTTCGAAGTGTCTCCTCTATTGGGAGTTTTGTAAATTGTTGAATTTTTTCGCTGTTGTAAAGCTTATTTACACGGACTTTTTTCTTTCGAAAACGGACAAAACCTTTTGTAACCTTTCATCCTATTTTGTCCCTTTATGTTTTCCAATCATATTTGTCAGCCCTTGTGGCCAATAAAAAGAATTAATTATTATTATTATTATTATTATTATTATCATTATTATTATTATTATTATCATTATTGGGTGAGCGAGCAGAGCATGCCATCAAAGTGACACTGGGGTAAAATATACGAAGCCCAGTATACCCATCATGACTACCCGTCTGATAAGGGTACACCAGGCACATGCATCACAACCATATGTGCGCGACATGGTGATCTCATATCAAGATAAACAGTGCATGACCTTGCAGGTGGAGCCCAGTTAGAATTTTCTTCAGATCGAGTAACCCATCCCGCTCAAAAGGTCCCTGAATAAGGGTTGTTTAAGGACGTTGAACGAAACACCCATGTTTCCAGAGGTGAATTATTCAAACCCCAAAGAATCCTTCTCAACATATGGCTATGATGCTCCCCCACTACTTCTGCTCGTGATCAGAGATGCACATATCGTCAGCCACTAAGGGACATTCTCAACTGGTTAAGGTCAAACAACTGACAAGCAAATCTGTGGTATTGAGCAGAATATTTGCTGTAGCCCATCTTTTATACCAAGACATTATTATTATTATTATTATTATTATTATCATTATTATTATTATCATTATCATTATTATTATTATCATTATTATTATTATTATTATCATTATTATCATTATTATTATTATTATTATCATTATTATTATCATTATTATTATTATCATTATCATAATTATTAATTATTATTATCATTATTATTATTATTATCATTATTATTATCATTATTATTATTATTATTATTATTTTTATTTTTATTTTTTTCTTTCTACAGATCCCCTGAGGATCATCTCCCTCCTCTCTTCTTGGATCGGAATCTGTTGGTCGCTGGCCTCATACTACAAATCATTACGATTCTCACGAGAAAACAAAGAGAACTTGACAGTCTGTGGCACAGTGGCCTACTTTCTATGGCGGCTGCTCGAGGTTGGACCCCGCATCGTCATCATCTCCATGTTCATGACACAGTACTACTTCTGGGTCGCCGTGCCCCTCTCGTTGCATTGGGTTTTTGTCTTTATCTGGCTCCAAATACAGCAACTGACCTTCTGTCAGAATTCCGTCTGGCAGACGTTTTTCAACATGATGTGTGCTTTCGTCTCAATCTTCTGCTTCCTCAATGCAAAAGATGGGACGTCCCGCTATCGTTGCATTCTCTTCTATGCCATTTTCTACACAGAGAATATTGTGCTGTTTGCACTCTGGTTCCGCTTCACCGACCACATGGGCACCTGGTATCACCTGACTGCATTCTTCTTTGTGCTGTGTGGTGCTGTGCTCCAGGCAATCCTTTTTTGCTGCTACTACTGCTGCTGTCACCCAGAAAGTGGGTCCCTCGTTATCTGTAAGGAGTACGACAGCCACGAAATGTTCACCTCTCTCTGCTTCTCAATTCCAGCGACACAGACCAACGAACGTGAAAAGAACGTACCCCCAAACATGATAACCTACGAGAAGCAAGAACGAAAACAAAAACTGGATCAAGGGCTTGGATATGCACCTCACAAGCGGAGCCACATCTCAATGGTAACTGTAACGCCACCCATATCAGAACGGTCTTTAGCAATGGCTCGCAGTGGGCACAGCCTGGATGGTGACATATCCAGTTATCCTTCGTTCTCAGCCAGCTTCCAGACCAGTGACACAAAACTCTGCTTAGATTCAGTATCAAACACTTCATCAAGGAAGACAGAGACAAACGTTTGAGCTGAGTTTTAGTTGAGCAGAATTAAACTAAGTTGAGCTAATCTGTTTTCAGTTGAGTCGGGTAGATCTGAAATGAATTGGGCCGATTTGAGTTAATTTCAGTTGAGCTGACCTCAGTTGTGGTGAACTCAGCTGATCTGAACTGAATTTCATTACTTAGCTGATTTGAGCTGAGATGAATTGAGCATGGTTGAATTAAGATTACCTCAGTTGATCTTACATTTAGCTTAGCTCCGTTTAACTCAGCTCAGCTTGGCTATGCCTAATTCAGCTCAACTCTACATCACTGAGCTGAGTTTAGCTCTACTTAGTTCAATTCAGCTTAGTTCTACTTAACTCAGCTCAACCTAACTCTGCTTAGCTCAGTTAACTTGAGCTCTCTTCAGCTCAGTTCAGTTCAATTTATCTCAGCCAAACTCAACTAAATTCAGCTTAAGTCGAAGCCATGGAAAGCAGTTTCCTTTCTACAAAATGGTTCTTGTGTCTGAATTTGTGTATGTAAATAGTTGTATCAATGTATTTATGTCTCCCACACCAACACACACACACACATACACGCACACACACACACAC
Organism: Octopus sinensis; assembly: GCF_006345805.1. NCBI lineage: Eukaryota > Metazoa > Mollusca > Cephalopoda > Octopoda > Octopodidae > Octopus > Octopus sinensis. Next base: position 8,159,720 of record NC_043026.1, read on the forward strand.
ACACACATACACACACTCAACATTCGGAGTAGAACAATTAAACGTATCTATTTAATATTTCATTAAAACGATCCTCCTCCCCCCACCTTCAGACCACTGCCACCACTACCCTTACAAAAACTACACTCATTTCCATCACTTTTCAGAGTGAGAGAAACGAAGCAAATTCGTTAAGAGGAATTGTTAGAAACAAATTAACAGGTACAAGAATAAATAAACAAACTTGACATATAAGAATTTTTTTTTTACCTAGATTTTGGAATATTAACCACCTGTAAGGATACCATATTTCATTATGCAATCATAATATGCCACAGAGTGTATTGAACGTTTTTATAAGCCAGTACTGTGTACTGCTGTGTTAGCAGTGCTATTAAATCATGCATTCAGGTTAATCTCTACAGACTTTCTCTAGAAATTGTATCCAGAACTGAATTTTGTTAGGATGTTTCGTATTTATCTATGTATCCGCTCAGTCGGTTAAACTGCACCGCAAAATGTGGGAGTAGTTAGGAATCTAAATCGGAAGAGACAGAGTCTCACACACACAACTTGAATTTTATATATAAAGATTTAATACAGGATTGCTAAAGAGTTACTAACAATTTTATAGCTTTATGATACTTTAAATTGGCAGATTTATAAAACACAGCTCGTATCTGCAAGGGATCTCTCAGGCTGTGCGTATGTGTTAGATGTGTTTTGAAAACCAGGATGCCGGACTGTAAGAAAATAATGGAAAAAAAGAGAAGGAAAAAATTTATTTATACATCTATATATTTATATATGTATCTATCTGTCTGTCTGTTTGTCTTTCACTTCTGTTGCAGTACTAATAACCAGGAGCAGAACTTGAATATATGCATGCTTCTAAATGAAGTGTTAGTCAGGTACAGAGGGGTTATGAGAAAAGCGATGACTAAGAACTGACCGATTATCTTATGAACTTTATTAAGATAATCCGATATTCCTTTGACTTCTTAGCTCTTATTTATATATTTACACACACACACAGTATGTAGCATGTTGCAATGTAGTAGCTTCTACCTTAGCACCAATCCAATGACAGCATTTTATATCTCATCTCTTTTGGCCCATGCTATATATATATATATATATAAATATTAGTTATCGCCATACTAATATGGCATTCTTATAAAAATAAGAAAAAAGCTGTCCGCTTATTAGCTCCATGAGGCCATCGCCTTAAGTTTGCTATTTGATACACAAACTGTATCCATATAACCTTTGAACAAGGGAGGTCAGTCGCTCCACACTACTTGGCCGGCAGCTACAGACGCGTTTCGGGGTATTTCCCCTTTTCAATGCAGCGTAGCCAGACCAGTAGGTGTCGCTTCTGACAATCTCTGTCAAAGGTTTTATTTACCTAGCTTCGGTGGAATACATCCACTTGTTTTCAATATAGAAATATTAAAATTACTAGACTTAGTAATTTTAATATTTCTATTATATATATATATATATATATATATATATATACCATAAATCTACACCTCTAGATATGCAGTTATTATACAATCAGTTGCATCTCTTGTCATATAGTCTACATCTGTATATATGTAGTAGTGTAGGCTATATATATATATATATATATATATATATATATATATATATATATATATATATATGATGATGATGATATATATATACATATACACATGGAGCCAAATATTTTAGATCTTGCTTACATGTTGTGTGTACAATGTATATATGTCTGTATCTACCTACCTACCTATCTATCTATATATCTATCAGTCTGTCTATCTATCTATCTATCTATATATATATATAATAATAAATATTATGGAATGAATCCAAACTTACAGGGAAAAATAAGATTTAGGATTGAATCCAATTTTATAGTAAAATATATTATATTATATTAAATTGTCTCTAATTTAATATAATATATATATATATATATATATATATATATACACACACACACACATACATACACAAACACACGCATGTATGTGTATGATTGTGTATAGAAGAATATATTACTCAAAGAAATTCCAACTTTGTCTGATTTTCACGTTTTATTTACAGTCTTATAATAATATAATATAATGAAATGATAGAATTTCAAATGTCCATTCTGATAGATCTAGTACTTTCGTACATTAAACTATGCAATCTTCAGGTTCATGTAGTATCGGTGCCAGTTATGTTTTCTAAGTTGCAACTGTTGTAAATTTTATATTCTGTCATTTCATCATATATTATCCTATATTATATTATTATAAGATTGTAAACAAAACATGAAAATTAAAGTTGGAATTCCCTTGATTAATATATATGTCAATATATATATATATACAATCAAAATAGGCAACAAGAATAACTTCGGTAATTTGGTACGATCGTTTCATGCTACATCATTTTATTAAATGTTGTAAGTATTTCAACAGTTTTAAAATGCTGAGCACTCATCAGCCATTAATAGAGGTTTTCCATTAATACATAATTTTCATATCAATTGATAACATTATAGAGAGGGTAGATATATAGAGAAAGATGTGGATTTAAATTTTAAGAACATTTAAGGTAATGGAGTGTATCAACTGATTGAAGAATATACAGAATGTTCAGTTGTTTTGAACTGCTAGAAGGTTTTGGGAAGAATATATATATATATATATATATAAATAAATAAAGTTAATCCAAACATGAAAGCATAAAAAAACACAGCAACGCGAGGACGTGGAACAAATATAGTATTATTGGACGCTCAGGAAAGAAGAAGGGTTTAACGTTTTGAGTGGAGCTCTTCGTCGGAAACATAGGAGAAGGAAAGATCCAGAGAAGGGAAGACAGAGGGAAAAAAATCGCCAACGGAACACACGCGGTTACATACACACACACCACACGTATACATGCATACATACATACATCTATATATATATATATATATATTTATTTTATAGAAGGCGCTTCTACAGACTAGAACTGTTTCATTCAAATGAAATCATCAGAAGTGCTTCCTGATGATTTCATTTGAATGAAACAGTTCTAGTCTTGTAGAAGCTCCTTCTATAAAATAAATTAATTTACTCTGCTATGTATTGAGTACCTTATTTACTGTGGTTAACCCCGACTCAACCCGGGACCTACATATATATATATATATATATATATATATATATATATATATATATATATTATATATATATATATATATATATACATGTATGTATGTATATGTACGTATTTGTATATATATATATATATATATATATATATATATACACATGTCCAACCCATGCTAGCATGGAGAACGGACGTTAAACGACGATGATGTATGTATGTATGTATATGTACGTATTTGTATATGTATATGTATAATTATGTATTTATATATATATGTATATGTACGTATTTGTATATGTATAATTATGTATTTATATATATATATATATCTATGTATGTATAAAACCAACAGTATTCAGTTTGGCTCAAAAGATCAAAAGACAGATTTCTTTTTTCTTTATTTTATTTTTACAATTAATGTCTCTCAATTATCTTGTTTGTCATAATAAATACAATTTATTTTTAGAGCAAATATTTTAAACAATGTCTCTTCCTATCTATGCATTTATCTGGCCACAGCAAAATACAATTTTTTCTTCTACACAAAAATATTTCTATGGTGTCCCCTTCATACTATTTTTATAATTATTTTTATTACTATTATTATTATTATCATTATTATTATTATTATTATCATCATCATTATTATTATCATTATTATTATTATTATCATCATTATTATTACTATTATTATCATTATTATTATTATCATTATTATCATTATTATTATTATTATTATCATTATTATTATCATTATTATTATCATCATTATTATTATCATTATTATTATTATTATTATTATTATCATCATTATTATTATCATTATCATTATATCATTATTATTATTATTATCATCATTATTATTATTATCATTATTTTTTTTTGGTATTGCTTGTGCTGAGTCTGGAAGGGTGGAGCCGAACTGATGACCTTTGCAAGACCTCTGAGACCAGTGAGATCAATGTTCTGTTTACACACTTGGGGGGTCAACTCCAGCAGAAAAGACACGAGCAGGGAAGAGATTCTAGGAGAGCCGATGGACTACGGAAAAAGGGATGAGTTTATTATTGTGTTGGGTCAAAAGTTTTGCAATATTTTGGTGGCTTATTGGCTTTTATTGACCAAGTTGCCACCAGAGCAGCTGACCATTCAAAGTAGACGCCATCGTGTGGCATCATCTGAAGACTCCTTTCTGCCAGTTCTTTGATCCCATGTTGATACCTATTTCTTTACTACCCACAAGGGGCTAAACATAGAGGGGACAAACAAGGACAGACAAACGGATTAAGTCGATTACATGGACCTCAGTGCGTAACTGGTACTTATTTAATTGATCCTGAAAGGATGAAAGGCAAAGTCGACCTCAGCGGAATTTGAACTCCGAACGTAGCGGCAGATGAAATACGTATTTCTTTACTACCCACAAGGGGCTAAACATAGAAGGGACATCTAATTTTTATGTTTGTTTGTCGTCAATGAGTGTTTTCCTCATTCAAAATCTCTCTTCATTCCTCTGTCTAATTTAAAACGCAATATTTCTCCCTAAAATATCACTTTTAATGTTTGTCTGTCTCTTCATTATTCTGTCTGTGTGTCTCTCTGTCGTAATCCAGTATCACTGTATCAACCACAGTATCAGTTGTTATACACCGCTAGTCACAGTGCACTTTCTCGCATTGTCATAGCTTTCGAATGATGCCATCCTGCTGGCTAAGCCAGGAGGCAAACATCCCCCTTGAACAAAATGCCAGTCCATTGTAGGGTGTATTCTTTTACAACTGAGTGGACTGCTGCAATGTGAAATGAAGTATTTTGCTCAAGAACACAACTCACTGCTGCTCTGGGAATTGAAACCACGATCTTGCAATCATGCGTGCAACACCCTCACCACTTGGCCACACACCTTTACCATAATCCAATATATCCACACAAAATCTTCCCTTTATATCATCCCATAATTCCTCCCACATCCTCTCTAAATCAAAAGACTCACATTATTTCTGTACCATATGTTACTTTAAAAAACGTTCTTTTTGTATCTCATAATGTTTGTATAATAATCATAGTTTATCTATGCAGTCTTTTATTGTATCCAAATCTCTCTAACGATGTTTGTATAATTAAAATTTTAATTATAAATTTTCTATGCCAATCTGTTAATCCAATTTTTTGTATATGTTTTTAATAAAATATTTTATATAAATATAATTACTGTTTTGTTTTCCATCTACCTTTTTTGTGATGATCTTGTTGCTAATTAAGAGTAATTAACTCAGCTGGTGTTAATTACTTCTCAATAATATCTAAACATGCTTGTATGTGTGTGAGAGTATGTGGGCACACACACACACACACACGCACGCACATACACACACGAACACATACACACGTCTGGACAAGGTTGTTTATGGAAGACCAGCAGTCACGCATGCATACCTGTCTCCCTTCTCTCCACATCCCTGATGTTATCCAAGGGAAAGGCGAAGGGGCTGATACAGCTTGGTACCATAGCTCATTTCTGCATTCAAGTGAGCTGGAGCAATGTGGAATAAAGTGTCTTGCTTCAGGAATCAAACTTACTACATCATGATTGTGAGCCGGGTGTTCTTATCACTGAGCCATAGGTGCAACCCCATGGTCATTCATGACCAGAGGCAGTGGTCTTTATAGAAAATTATATATTCCTGTACACACACACACACACAGACGTTAAAACACATACCAATAAAACCTTTTGAAACTAGCATTTTCTTTTGAACCAAGGCAGCTTGTATTTGCATTAAAGATACTTCACCACATGCTCACAATGCTATTTACAGCAGTGCTTGGAAGGAACGTGTGTAGCATGCGATCATTGCATTGACCTTGACAGAGAAAGTTATCATGACGATACCTGCTCAGAGGCCAATGCAAAGTTGCTGAAAGTGTTTGGAGAG
>NC_043026.1:8170769-8238269 GCF_006345805.1 Octopus sinensis
ACACTCCAGTGAGGAACCAAACTCACGTGTGATGATATGTTGGTCTGTAATCATCTCGATCTGCTTTACTTTACGTTCTTTCTTCACCACACACAAGAGGGCGCCACTGGAGAAAGAGAGAGAGAGAAAGAAAGAAAGAGAAAGGTCAAAGGTTAGAGGTGAAATCTTGCAAAAGGTCATGTCATAATCACACTGGACACACATATAAACACACACACACACACACACACATATATATACACATACACATATAAACACACACACACACACACATACACATACACAAACACACACACACACACATATACACATACACACACACACATATATATATATACACATACACAAACACATATTTACATACAAACCATGACCACCACACCATTCCACCCGCCCACCCAGCCTCCCCTCACACACGAGACCTCTGCACCACTCCATTCCCCCACCCACACACCACACCACTTGAAACACATACACACCACCATATTGCTCCACACCTCCCTACACACACGATAGACCTCCCCGTCACACACACACAAACACAAGCCTTCCCGCTCCCCACCCCACACACGTGCCATCCCCACCCCGCCTCCCTCATAACTCACCGTCTACTTTTCTCCGGGTCATAGTACATGGCAACGTTACCATTTCCGCAGCCAACAGCTATTTGGTTCAGTTTCGGGTGCCACATACATCTTATGGCGCTCTGTAACATAACACAGACCAAAACCAATCAGTGGACAGACAATTATAATTAATGCTAATTAACTCATCGTTAACATAGAGCTACATACAAAACAGGAGTTAGTTTCATCATCATTGTTTAACGTCCGTTTTCCGCGCTAGTACGGGTTGGACGGTTCGACCGGAGTCTGGGAAGCCAGGAAGCTGCACCAGGCTCCAGTCTGATCTGGCAGAGTTTCTACAGCTGGATGCCCTTCCTAACGCCAACCACTCCGTGAGTGTAGTGGGTGCTTTTTACGTGCCACCGACACAGGTGCCAGGGAAGTCTGGCAGCGGCCATGATCGGTTGGTGCTTTTTACATGCCACCGGCACAGAAACCAGTCAAACATACAATAATAATAATAATAATAATAATAATAACAACAACAATAATAATGATAGGGGGACTTACACTGTTGGAGACCTCAATTTCAGTGACAGTCTTCAATGTCTCCCGCTCCATGAACATCAGTTTCCCGTTGCCCCCGTCTCGGCCCACAGACACTCCTGTGACCACCATCTTGTCGCTGGGACTGAATACACAGTCAGTCCTTTACGGATGGGAGAAAAAAACAAACAAACAGTATTAACATCATTTGGGTCGTAAATGTTGTCAGCGTCATCATCAACCAAAGTCATCAACATTATCTACATCATCATCATCATTACTATCAATATCATCATCATCATAGTCATCACATTATCTACATCATCATCATCATTACTATCAATATCATCATCATCATAGTCATCAACATTATCATCGTCATTATCATTGTCATCCTCCTCATCCTCATCCTCATCCTCATCATTATTGTTACCAGCATCACCACCATCATCATCATCACCATCTGCGTTACAGCAGTGTGGCTGTGTGGTAAGAAGCTTGCTTCCCAACCACATGGTTCATGTTTCAATCCCAATGCATGCCACCTTGGTCAAGTGTCTTCTACCAAAGCATCAGACCGATCACAGCCTTGTGAGTAGATTTGGTAGATGGAAACTGAAAGAAGCCCATCGTATATATGTATATATATATAGGCGCAGGAGTGGCTGTGTGGTAAGTAGCTTGCTTACCAACCACATGGTTCCGGGTTCAGTCCCACTGAGTGGCACCTTGGGCAAGTGTCTTCTGCTATAGCCCCGGGCCGACCAATGCCTTGTGAGTGGATTTGGTAGACGGAAACTGAAAGAAGCCTATCGTATATATGTATATATATATATGTGCGTGTATGTGTATGTGTTTGTGTGTCTGTGTTTGTCTGCCTAGCATTGCTTGACAACCGATGCGGGTGTGTTTACGTCCCCGTCACTTAGCGGTTCGGCAAAAGAGACCGATAGAATAAGTACTGGGCTTACGAAAGAATAAGTCCCGGGGTCGAGTTGCTCGACTAAAAGGCGGTGCTCCAGCATGGCCGCAGTCAAAATGACTGAAACAAGTAAAAGAGTAAAAGAACAAATGTGTATGTTTAATAGGTTAAATGCTGATGATGATGTTTTTTAACGAGGTAGAAGGCGAAAATAGGTGTTAAATAGATGTGGAGAGAAAAACAGGGGGCTTACACAGGAAACAAATTAAGGAGACCATCAGCAGCAACCAGGGCCTTTTTGAAGTTTCGAATATCCCACAGCTTCAGGGTGTCGTCACCTGGAAGGGAAACGTATGAAATATTTTTCACTACATTATTGTTTTTATATGCACAAATAGATATATACAATATAGATACCACACACACACACACACACACACATATATATATATTATTATATATATATATATATATATTCCAGCAGGAGTGGCTGTGTGGTAAGTAGCTTGCTTACCAACCACATGGTTCCGGGTTCAGTCCCACTGCATGGCACCTTGGGCAAGTGGCTTCTACTATAGCCTTGGGCCGACCAAAGCCTTGTGAGTAGATTTGGTAGATGGAACCTGAAAGAAGCCTGTTGTATATATGTATATATATATATGCGTGTGTGTGTTGTGTGTCTGTGTTTGTCCCCCCTAGCATTGCTTGACAACCAATGCTGGTGTGTTTACGTCCCCATTACTTAGCGGTTCGGCAAAAGAGACCGATAGAATAAGTACTGGGCTTACAAAGAATAAGTCCCGGGGGTCGAGTTGCTCAACTAAAGGCGGTGCTCCAGCATGGCCGCAGTCAAATGACTGAAACAAGTAAAAGGGTAAAAGAATATCATCGTCATTGTCTTTGTCAGCATCACTCGTATCCAAGTTTGCTTCATCTGATGCCTCCATGATGCTTAAACCTGCCATGGCTCAGAAGGTCAAGTTAGAAATGGAACAGTCTTGGGCACTGATCACATGGCAGGATGGGTGGTGGTGGCCTAAGCTGGAGTGTCCGGGCCTTACATTGCCGTCTTTCCATTTCTTCTTCAGTATTTCTCCTCTGAAAAATTCCTGGCTTTGGGTAAAAAAGAAAATACAGGAGAATCAGTTAATTATGGTTTCATTCAACATTTCCCCCTCTCAGATTCACACATTTATGGCAGGGGTCCTTCAGTCTTTCTAAGCCCTTTAAAAGAACCCGGAACGTTGGGCCTTCATACAGGACTTTTGCGATACCCTTAAAAGCAGGAACTTGTCAATACCCTCTACTCTCTCTCTTTTACTTGTTTCAGTCATTTGACTGCGGCCATGCTGGAGCACCGCCTTTAGTCGAGCAAATCAACCCCGGGACTTATTCTTTGTAAGCCCAGTACTTATTCTATCGGTCTCTTTTGCAGAACCGCTAAGTGACAGGGACGTAAACACACCAGCATCGGCTGTCAAGCAATGCTAGGGGGACAAACACAGACACACACATATATATATATATACATATATACGACGGGCTTCTTTTCAGTTTCCGTCTACCAAATCCACTCACAAGGCGTTGGTCGGCCCGGGGCTATAGCAGAAGACACTTGCCCAAGTTGCCACGCAGTGGGACTGAACCCGAAACCATGTGGTTGGTAAGCAAGCTACTTACCACACAGCCACTCCTGCGCCTCTGGTATATTTATATATTAATATACGAGGGTTGCTGGAATTTTCCTGGCTTTGGGTAACGGAAAATCCAGGAGGATCAGTTAGTTATGATTTTATTCAACATATTCTCCTCTCACATTCACACACTTATTGCAGTGGTCCTTCAGTTTTTCTAAGCCCTGTAAAAGAGCTCAAAAGGTTGGGCCGTCAAACAGGCTTTTTACAATACCTATTTCTTTACTACCCACAAGGGGCTAAACATAGAGGGGACAAACAAGGACAGACATAGGTATTAAGTTGATTACATCGACCCCAGTGCGTAACTGGTACTTAATTCTGCAAGCCGGCAGAAACGTTAGCACGCCGGGCGAAATGCTTAGCAGTATTTCGTCTGCGTTACATTGTGAGTTCAAATTCCGCCGAGGTCAACTTTGCCTTTCATCCTTTCGGGGTCGATAAATACGGTACCAGTTACGCACTGGGGTCGATGTAATCGACTTAATACCTATGTCTGTCCTTGTTTGTCCCCTCTGTGTTTAGCCCCTTGTGGGTAATAAAGAAATAGGTACTTAATTTATTGACCCCGAAAGGATGAAAGGCAAAGTCGACCTCGGCAGAATTTGAACTCAGAACGTAACGGCAGACGAAATACCGCTAAGCATTTTGCCCGACGCGCTAACATGTCTGCCAGCTCTACCCTTAAAGCCAAGAACTTTTCAGCACCCTGGCTTGTATATGTGTGTATACTGGACTGAAAAACCATGTGGTTGAGAATGATCCTCATAAACCTGTTAACCACGCAGCCACACTGGTGCCTACTCCTCACATACTAACACAAATACACAGAAAGAAGACCAAGGCCATACAGGGTGTAGCCTCACTTACCTCCCCTTGAAGCCAGAACTCTCCCGTCGTATGAAAAGCACAAAGATGTTGTGTCGCTGCCCTTCATGTGTGCTTTCCGGTTCAGCATACAAGTGCTCACCTGAGGAGAAAGAAATGCAGTGGGATTAGAGTGTCTAAAATGAGAGGAATAGGGAAAAAGAAAAGGAGGTGATGGGATGGAGAGGAGGCAAGAAAAGGCTGGAATATTCCAGAGAAGATGGAAAAAAACAAGTTGAAGAATTAGCTTACGAATTTCCGATTGCAGTCCCAAAGTTGTATAGAACCATCCTGGCAAGCTGCAGCGATGTAGTTACCATTTCTGGAATACGTACAAGCCATCGGGTTCGTCCTACGTCCTTTGTCACACTTTGATTTGATAACCACACGCTGGGAGAAGGCATTGTCGATGTCCCACAGACGAACTGTTCTGGAAGAGGAGGAGAGAAAGAGACATTTAAACAAACACATATGTGTGAGTATATGTATGTTTGTGTGTGTGTATATGTATGTATGTATGTATATATATATATTTATATCTGTGTGTGTGTGTGTTGAAAAAAATCCATGGAATTTATACACTTTTTTTTCCGCAAAAAGAAAAATAAACTTAGAGGGTGCTTAAATTACAAGAGGAGTGGCTGTGTAGTAAGTAGCTTGTTTACCAACCACATGGTCCCGGGTTCAGTCCCACTGCATGGCACCATGAGCAAGTGTCTTCTACTATAGCCTCGGGCCGACCAAAGCCTTGTGAGTGGATTTGGTAGACAGAAACTGAAAGAAGCCCGTCGTATATATGTATGTGTACATATATATATATATATATATATATATATATATATACACATGTATGTGTGTGTGTGTTTGTGTGTCTGTGTTTGTCCCCCTAGCATTGCTTGACAACCGATGCTGGTGTGTTTATGTCCCCATAACTTAGCAGTTCGGCAAAAGAGACCGATAGAATAAGTACTGGGCTTACAAAAGAATAATAATCGAGTTGCTCGATTAAAGGCGGTGCTCCAGCATGGCTGCAGTCAAATGACTGAAACAAGTAAAAGAGTAAAAGAGAGAGTAGATCTTTTCCAGAATTTTTTCGAATTTTTTTTTTCTTGGAAAAAGACATACAAAATGTAAACATTCGTAGCAGAAGCTGATTCATTTAATGTCAGAAAAGGTTTTCACAGCAAAAAATAATGTCTTAAATAGAATGAAGTTGACTTTTATTTATGCTGGATGGTATAATGCTTTGGTTTTCTGTATAAATTTGAAGTCAGACATTGTGAAATTTCAGTACATACGCATGCATGCACATACACACGCACACACACACACAAACACACACACACACACAACACACACACACATACACACACACGCACACAAACACACACGCAAACACACACACACACAAACACACACACAAACACGCACACACACACGCACGCACACACAAACACACATACACACAAACACACACAAACACACACACACACACACACACAAACACACACACACACGCACACACACACACAAACACACACACACACACACAAACGGAGTACTCACCCATCATTGGCACATGTCATAAACTCATTTCTGTCTTTCGGGTTCCAACATCCAGAATTCAACATGGCTACATGGCCCTGAAATAACATGTAGCACAACATGGTAATGAGTATACATATTCATGTGTATATACACATACATACAAACACACATATCAAAAAACACACGTGTATGTGTATGTGTGTATATATATATATATATATTTGAGTAGTTGAATGAATTATCTTATTAAGGATAATTCGAAAGATAACCGATACCTGGGTAGCAAATTCACATCAGAAAGAACACGGTTGAAGTTACGTCCCTAGGGCATAGACTACGTGCTTTCGTGCGGAAATTTGTATGTTTATTTTGAAAATATAAGTTTATGAAAGAATGGAGTTGAACGACTTGTTAACAAATTTCCTTTATATATATATATATATAATATATATATATATATATATATATATATATACAAAATAAGAAAATGGAGGAATAGATTTCTATCAATCATCAACTACTAGATAATACCAATTCATATAATTTATTAACTAATTATTTAAGAACATCCAGATCAAACAGAATAATACAGAATAAAACAGTACACATCAATGAGTAAGATAATACCATAAGCACAATACATATAAATATAAAGTGGATCTTACAGCTGTTTCAGCCTGTAGATAAGAGTATCTCATTATGCTCAAGCAAATGGAAATATCAGGTTTACCTTAGTATTGGCCATGTCTGCAATGTATTGGTCACCCTTCACACACTCCAGCTTCTCGAAGCCGTCTCGGTCAATCACCTTGGCCTGGGCATTTGCAGCGATAACGAGAAGGACATCCCCAGTGGTGCTGTATTGCAAGTTACGGATTTGGTGGCTGCAACGGGAAACAAGAGATGGGGGATGAGCGGCGACATCTATGGAAACTATCAGTTACATGCATGAAAGAGAACCATGCCTATGTGAGAGGTGGCTGGAAAGTTCCTGGGATCTTTTCCTTTTGAACAGCAGACAATTTCTAGTTAACTAAACACTTTTAAACTTCGTATACTAGTAGAATGTGTTTATAAAACATCATTTTCTCTTGGTTTTATTGAGAAAATTCTATAGTTTGTAAGATATTTCGTCTGAAAATCTGAGCATTTCGGCAATTTTAACCAATCGATTACCTCCATTCAGCTAAAATCATTTGCTGCGTCTAAAACTGAGACAACATCCTGTAACTAACCCTAAATTTCTTTTTTCTTAATTGTTAAATTAATTTAATTCCATTGCTTTAGTTTTTTTTACATGCATAACAATTAAATTAATTTAACAATTAAGAAAAAAAAAACTTAAGGTTAGTTACAGGATGTTGTCTCAGTTTTAGACGCAGCAAATGATTTTAGCTCAAAAGAGAGCATAGGATTGGTTAAAATTCGAAAAATTAAACTACGTTAAACAAACAAATTACAATTTTCTCAAGAAAGCCAAGAGAAAAAAATGTTTTATTTTGACACATTCTACCAGTATACGAAGTTTTAAAGTGTTTAGTTAACTAGAAATTGTCTGCCGTTCAAAAGGAAAAGATCCAGTTCCTGGCTTTGGGTAAAAGAAAATAGAGGAGGTTCAGTTAATTAGGATTTCATTGAACATATTCCAAACTCAGATTCAAACACTCATTGCAACGGTCCTTCAATTTTATTCTAAGCCCTATAAAAGAACTAGAAAGGTTAGACCTCCAACCAGGTGTTTCATGATAGCCTTAAAGCCAGGAAGTTTTCAGCCCCACCTTGTACATGGCACTTAAATCTCACTGCCTCATACTCACTCACACAGAGAAGGGTGCTGAAAAGTTCCTGGTTTTGGGTAAAAGAAAATACAGGAGGATCAGTTAATTAGGATTTCATTCAACATATTCCCCTCTCAGATTCACATATTTATTGCAGTGGTCCTTTAGTTTCTCTGAGCTCTGTAAAAGAACTCAGACAGCTGGGCCTCCAACCAGGCCTTTCATGATACCCTTAAAGCCAGGAACTTTAAAGTACCCCCTTGTGTATAAATGTATATATATGTGTAGCAATAACCATTTTAGCCATTTTGAAATATGGCGTGAATTGGCAATATGACGTAATGTCTTTGCCAAAGAATTATTATTTTCGTTTTTTTCCATTGGTTAATATAACTGCTCATATAAAGATTCTAAAGGATCAGTTAATTATGACTTTATTCAACGTATTCCTCTCTCAGATTCACACATTTATTGCAGTGGTCCTTTGTTTATTCTAAGCGCTTGGAACTTCTAAGGAACTTGGAAGGTTGGGCCTCCAACCAGGCCTTTTGCGATACCCTTAAAAACCAGGAACCTTTCAACATTGTATGTATGTATGTATGTATGTATGTATACAGGGTGGCCTTCAAAAGAACTACCCACCACTACCACTACTGCCACTACAAACACCACCACCACCAACACTGCCACCGCCTCCGCCACCACCATCACCGCCACCACCACTTCCACCACCACCACGAACACCGCCACCACCAACACTACCACTGCCGCCACCACCAGCACCACCACCAGCACCACCACCACCAACAATCATTTACTCACCATTCACAAGGCCGGAGGCTGCGGAAGTGTCTCAAGGAGGCGTCCATGCCAGCAAAATCCCAGAACGTTATGTCGTAGTCGTAGCCCCCGGTGACAAGCCGAGCACCAGACGGATCCAAGGCCAACGCTGACACCTGGTGGAGGAAATAAAAAACAAGCAGAAAAAAGATTAAAAAATGCAAGATGTGTTACTGCACGGAAATCTCTCCTTTGTTTCGGATCTTCCACAGAAACATGTCTGGCCAAGGGGAAACATTCGTTTGCTCGGAAACAGGTGAGGACCGGCAGCGGGAAGGGCCACAGAGTGAAGAAATATCTGCCTTAACAAATCCCATCTGACCCATGCTGATATGTACATATATTCACCTCCGTGCCGGTGGCACGTAAAATGCACCATCCGATTGTGGGCGTTTGCCAGCGTCGTCTGGCCCCTGTGCAGGTGGCACGTAAAAAGCACCATCCGATCGTGGCTGTTTGCCAGCCCCGTCTGGTACCTGTGGAGGTGGCACGTAAAATGCACCATCCGATCGTGGCTGTTTGCCAGCCCCGTCTGGTACCTGTGGAGGTGGCACGTAAAATGCACCATCCGATCGTGGCTGTTTGCCAGCCCCGTCTGGCACCTGTGGAGGTGGCACGTAAAATGCACCATCCGATCGTGGCTGTTTGCCAGCCTTGTCTGGACCTGTACCAGTGGCACGTAAAACACCATCCGATTGTGGGCGTTTGCCAGCGTCGTCTGGCACCTGTGTCGGTGGCACGTAAAAAGCACCATCCAATCGTGGATGTTTGCCAGCCTCGTCTGGCACCTGTGTCGGTGGCACGTAAAAAGCACCATCCGATCGTGGCTGTTTGCCAGCCCCGTCTGGCACCTGTGCAGGTGGCACGTAAAAAGCACCATCCGATCGTGGATGTTTGCCAGCCCCGTCTGGCACCTGTGTCGGTGGCACGTAAAATGCACCATCCGATCGTGGCTGTTTGACAGCCTCGTCTGGCACCTGTGCCGGTAGCACGTAAAAAGCACCATCCAATCGTGGATGTTTGCCAGCCTCATCTGGCACCTGTACAGGTGGCACGTAAAAAGCACCCACTACACTCACGGAGTGGTTGGCATCCAGGTGTGGAAATACTACCTGATCAGACTGGGCCTGGTGCAGCCTTATGGCTTCCCAGACACTGGTCAAACCGTCCAACCCATGCTAGCATGGAAAACGGATGTTGAACGATGATGATGATGATGATGATGAATGTACATATATACATACAAACATACACAGGGGCAATGTGGTTGAAGCCAGTGTCGGGTAACTACCACCTATGCTGGTGGCATGTTAAAAGCACCCATTACACTCTTGGTGTGGTTAGCACCACAAAACCATACCAAATCAAATTGGAGTGGTGCAGCCCCTCAGCTTACCAGCCCTGGTCAAACCATCCAACCCATGCCAGCATGGACAACAGACATATGATGATGAGGAGGAGGATACATACATACATACAGATACACATAAAGTTTTTACCCACTAAAACTCTTCTCAAACAGTAAGGGTCAAAGCTGAAGAAGACATTGCTTAAGGTACCATGCTGTAAGATCAAACCCATGTCCACAGACCTGCAAACTAACTTCCTTAAGCACACATCCTGGAACAACATACGGATCTTTTCCTTTTGAACGGCAGACAATTTCTAGTTAACTAAACACTTTTAAACTTCGTATACTGGTAGAATGTGTCAAAATAAAACATTTTTTTCTCTTGGCTTTCTTGAGAAAATTGTAATTCGTTTGTTTAACGTAGTTTAATTTATCGAATTTTAACCAATCCTATGCTCTCTTTTGAGCTAAAATCATTTGCTGCGTCTAAAACTGAGACAACATCCTGTAACTAACCCTAAACCTCCCCCCTAACCCTAAATTTTCTTTTCTTAATTGTTAAATTAATTTAATTGTTACGCATGTAAAAAAACTAAAGCAATGGAATTAAATTAATTTAACAATTAAGAAAAAAAAATTTAGGGTTAGGGTTAGGGGGCGAAGGTTTAGGGTTAGTTACAGGATGTCTCAGTTTTAGACGCAGCAAATGATTTTAGCTCAATGGAGGTAATCGATTGGTTAAAATTGCTGAAATGCTCGGATTTTCAGACGACATATCTTACAAACTATAGAATTTTCTCAATAAAGCCAAGAGAAAAATGATCTTTTATAAACACATTCTACCAGTATATGAAGTTTAAAAGTGTTTAATTAACTAGAAATTATGTTAAAAACTGCCGTTCAAACAGAAAAGATCCCCAATCTGTTTCTTAAACGAGGGACATATTCATACGGCACAGAATATTTTTTTTTACCTCAATAGACGTGAGTGATTGGTTGAAATTGCCGAAATGCTCAGATTTTCAGATGAAATATCTTACAAACTATAGAATTTTCTCAATACAACCAAGAGAAAAATAATGTTTTATAAACACATTCTACCAGTATACGAAGTTTAAAAGTGTTTAGTTAACTAGAAATTGTGTTGACATCTGCCGTTCAAAAGGAAAAGATTCCAACATACAACTAAACATGCACACAGAATGGAAAGAGAGAGCGAAAAGTTACGCTATAAATATCTTACAAAGGGAGACTACTCACCGATTTATTTCCATGTGTCAGAGTTATTTCGAGGGATTGTGGAATCGATTGCTCCAACGTCTGCCAAAGAGAACAAAAAAAAAATGATACACACAAACACACATACATAGATGAATGTAAGAATGTGTGTGTGTGTGTGTGTGTGTGTGTGTGTGGTGTGTGTGTGTGTGTGCCACTGTCTTAAATATCAGCATCATCATCATCGTTTGGCGTCCGTTTTCCATGCTAGCATGGGTTGGACGGTTCAACTGGGGTCTGGGAAGCCAGAAGGCTGCACCAGGCCCGGTCTGATTTGGCAGTGTTTCTACAGCTGGATGCCCTTCCTAACGCCAACCACTCCGTGAGTGTAGTGGGTGCTTTTTACGTGCCACCCGCACAGGTGCCAGGCAAGGCTGGCAACGGTCACGATTGGACGGTGCTTTTTACGTGCCACCGGCATGGAGGCCAGTCGGGGCGGCACTGGCAACGGCCACGCTTGGCTGGTTCTGTTACATACCACAGGCACTGGTATCACAGCTGCAATTTCCATTGATGTTGATCGATTTTGATTTTGATTTTCACTTGCCTCAGCAGGTCTTCATAAGTAGGTCTTGTGTCCCAAGAAGGAAAGGTATGCATAAGTGGACTGGCTACATCCCTGGTAGAGACCACGGGTTATGGTCTCACTTGTCCTGCCGGGTCTTCATACTTCATACATATGAATGAACTAATGAGGGTGATTTTTACTGGATAGCAGGACCTGGTAGAATTAATAGCTAAATCTCCCTTAATTCATACATTATTGTCTTGTGTCTGTGTATACATGTATGAACTAATGATAGAAACTTCTATATGGTATATAGACCTCTCTTTACTCTTTTACTTGTTTCAGTCATTTGACAGCGGCCATGCTGGAGCACCACCTTTAGTCGAGCAACTCGACCCTGGGACTTAGTCTTTTGTAAGCCCAGTACTTATTCTATCGGTCTCTTTTGCCGAACCGCTAAGTGACGGGGACGTAAACACACCAGCATTGGTTGTCAAGCAATGCTAGGGGCACAAACACACATACACAAACACACACACATACATATATATACATATATACGACGGGCTGCTTTCAGTTTCCGTCCACCAAATCCACTCACAAGGCTTTGGTCGGCCCGAGGCTATAGTAGAAGACACTTGCCCAAGGTGCCATGCAGTGGGACTGAACCCGGAACCATGTGGTTGGTAAACAAGCTACTTACCACACAGCCACTCCTTCGCCTGGTAGAAATAGTAACCAAATCTCCCTCAAATCACACCCTACTGTATTATATATGTATATATGTATGAATGAGCCAACGAAGGAGACCTCTATGCGATAGCAAGACCTGGTAGAAATAACAGCCAAATGACCCGGCAGGCCAGATGAGACCATAACCCGTGGCTTATGCCAGGAGCATAACCAGCCCGCTTATGCGTACTTTTTCCTTCTTTGGTCACTAAACTCTGCTTGCGAAGACTTGTTGAGGCAAGTGAAATTGAAATCAAATTCAATGACTGGCATCCATACTAGCGGGATGCAAAGAGCACCATCCGAGCGTGATCATTGACAGAGCAGCCAACTGGCTTCTGTACCCATGGCACGTAAAAGGGCACCATTCGAGCGTGATCGTTACCAACATCACTTCACTGGCACCTGTGCCAGTGGCATGTGCAAAAAGATTCGAGCGAGGTCATTGCCAGTGCCACCTGACTGGCCCCCGTGCCGGTGGCACATAAAAAGCACCATTTGAGCAGGTGGCACGTAAAAAGCACCCACTACACTCTCGGAGTGGTTGGCGTTAGGAAGGGCATCCAGCTGTAGAAACTCTGCCAGATCAAGATTGGAGCCTGGTGCAGCCATCTGGTTCGCCAGACCTCAGTCAAATCGTCCAACCCATGCCAGCATGGAAAGCGGACGTTAAACGATGATGATGATGATGATGATGATGATGATGATGATGATGATCCTCCAAATCAGAAAAGCTACTAACTGAAACATGTGACAATTCATAATATAGTCCTCCAAATACCCTAACCCTACAAAAATGAGGAGATGGTCATGGCTGGAAAGCTTTTGATCACCACGTTTCTGCTCAATCATGACAGACCTGGAGTTAAACAACAACAACAACAACAGTAACAAATCATAGAATAAAACAAAAAAAAACATCAGACAAAAAGTTTTACAAAATTTCTTTTTTAGAATTTACCTCCTCTTTTTCTTTCTCCTCCTCATCATCGTCATCATCGTCATCGTCTTCCTTATTGTCATCTTTACCTTCGTCATTGCCCTTCTTCACAGACGTGGGTAGTGGGGAGGTTGCCGTCGACCCTGTTGTGGCCCCTAACTCCTCCCTACGCTTCACGTTTCCATCAACACAAGACGATGCTGTGCCCCTGACACTCTTGTTGCTACCGACAACAGAATGACCACCACCACCACCACCACCAGCTTTATCATCTTTCGCTGGCTTCTTGAATACAGGTCTGAATGACGGTACGGTGGACGTGGGCCCGGACACTGGGGCAGGAATCAATCCCTTGCCTCCAACAGATTCTACATCCTGCCCACTGCTTTGTTGGTCAGTTTGGGATTCATCTTCTGGAAAACAAAAAGGAACGAAATAGGGAAAAAATGCATATATATACATATATATATATATATACATATATACACAAATATATATATATATATATATATATATATCTATATATATATCTATATATATATATATATATAATATTATATATATATATATATATATATATATATAATATATATATATAATAGAAATATTAAAATAACTAAGTCTCTCTAAAAGAGAACAGCGGCAGCATTCCCGGAAAATAATAGTTATCGCCATACTAATATGGCATTCTATAAAAATAAGAAAAAAGCTGTCCGCTTATTAGCTCCATGAGGCCATCGCCTTAAGTTAGCTATTTGATACACAAACTGTATCCAGATAACCTTCGAAGCTAATAAGCGGACAGCTTTTTTCTTATTTTTATAAGAATGCCATATTAGTATGGCGATAACTATTATTATATATATATATATATACATTTAAATATTTGTTGTGCAAGATTTTTTATGTGAAGTCGTGTGTTGAAACAGATATTGTTATATTTCGGAATGGCCATATTGCCAGTTTAGCCAATAAAATATTACAAATATTACAGGCATCCCCCCCCCACACACACACTAACTAAACATAGACGCACATAGCGGTATATGCATGCGCAAATGAAGACACATACAATAGGAATACAAAATGGCTGACCGTTACTAAGGGAGACACACAAATAAGAAAGAAGAAAACAAAGGACCACTGATGAGGTCACAGGAGTGTGACGAAAGAACTCTGGCCGAAATAAGATTAAGATTAATGTAAAAAATAAATAACACTAAAGCAAAATAACACCAAATATATAGTGCGTGTTTTTATTGGCTAAACTGGCAAAATGACCATTCCAAAATACAACATTATATATATATGTATATATATATATATATATATACAGATAAATACATATATATATATATTATCATCATCATCATCGTTTAACGTCCACTTTCCATGCTGGCATGGGTTGGACGATTTGACTGAGGGCTGGCAAACCAAATGGCTGCAACAGACTCCAATCTTGATCTGGCAGAGTTTCTACAGCTGGACGCCCTTCCTAACGCCAACCACTCCGCGAGTGTAGTGGGTGCTTTTTATGTGCCACCGGCACAGGTGCCAGGGGAGTCTGGCATCGGTCACGATCGGTTGGTGCTTTTTACGTGCCACCGGGATGGAAGCCAGTCAAGGCGCCACTGGCATCGGTCACACTTGGATGGTGCTTTTTACATGCAACCGGCACAGAAGCCAGTCGAGGCGGCGCTGGCATCGGCCACGTTCGGAACGACCAGGCTATCAGATGTTGCTACACATCGCTGGTCACAGTGCGCTTCACATTGTTTTAGCCTCCAAATGACGCCACCTCGCTGGCTAAGCGAGCAGGCCAATATATACATATATATATATCAGGATGTATATAAAACCAATTCTGTAAAAATGTATATGTGTGTGTGTATATATTTATATATGTTTCTATATGCAGAGGGGAGGGAAGTAGAGAGAGAAGGGAAGTAAGAGGGGAGAGAAAAAGAGAAGGGGAGTGGAAGGAAATGGGGGGAGGGAGGTTGAAAGAAAGAGAGAGGGAAATGAACTTCACCGTTTTTGTTCCGTTCCGCTGCCAGT
Source organism: Octopus sinensis (assembly GCF_006345805.1). NCBI lineage: Eukaryota > Metazoa > Mollusca > Cephalopoda > Octopoda > Octopodidae > Octopus > Octopus sinensis. Next base: position 8,186,398 of record NC_043026.1, read on the forward strand.
TGTCGAGCTTCTTCAAACATGGCCATGAAATCAAAGTTTCGGGCTTTCTTATCAGGTTCTGGAATAGGAAAAACAGGAGAAAAATGAAATTTGTATTATGTTTAAAGATGAGTGGCGCAGGAGTGGCTGTGTGGTAAGTAGCTTGCTAACCAACCACATGGTTCCGGGTTCAGTCCCACTGTGTGGCATCTTGGGCAAGTGTCTTCTGCTATAGCCTCGGCCGACCAATGCCTTGTGAGTGGATTATGTAGACGGAAACTGAAAGAAGCCTGTCATATATATTATATTATATATATAGATATATATATATATATAATATATATATATATATATATATATATATATATATATATATATATATATATATATATTATATATATATATATAGGCGCAGGAGTGGCTGTGTGGTAAGTAGCTTGCTAACCAACCACATGGTTCCGGGTTCAGCCACTGCGTGGCATCTTGGGCAAGTGTCTTCTGCTATAGCCTCGGGCCGACCAATGCCTTGTGAGTGGATTTGGTAGATGGAAATGAAAGAAGCCCGTCGTATATATATATATATATTATATAATATATAAATATATAAATATGTACTGTGTGTGTCTGTGTTTGTCCCCCCAACATCGCTTGACAACCGATGCTGGTGTGTTTATGTCCCTGTCACTTAGCGGTTCGGCAAAAGAGACCGATAGAATAAGTACTGGGCTTACAAAGAATAAGTCCCGGGGTCGATTTGCTCGACTAAAGGTGGTGCTCCAGCATGGCCACAGTCAAATGACTGAAACAAGTAAAAGAGAGTAAAGAGTATATATATATGTGTGTGCGTGTGTGTATAAATTAGAAAAAAAACACCTTTTATCAATTCAAAATGAAAAATTAAATTACACCATGTAGAAAATTACATATAATAGAAAGATTAAATATAAGATAAAAAATATAACAATGATGAAGTAATGTGCAAAATAATAAATAAAACGTATATATATATATATATATATAATATATATATACTTATTTTAAGCAGCAGAAAATTCAACAAAATCTGTTACTCTGAGTTTCTCGTTGCCGTTCATCAGACAGTTTTGGCTAGAAAAAACTGTCTGATGAACGGCAACGAGAAACTCAGAGTAACAGATTTTGTTGAATTTTCTGCTGCTTAAAATAAAGCATATTACTCTACCACTGGTATTTGAGTACTCTTTTTTTTCCACCTTGTTTCACATTTATGTGTTTACTCCGGTATATATATATATATATAGGGAGAATTCACAAAAAACAAAAAATGAAGACAGGTGGTGTAAAAAACAAATAGATGTATTAGGATAACGCCTTGGGAAGTGAAAAGGTCTTTAACGTTTCGAGCCTACGCTCTTCTACAGAAAGGGACACAGAAAGAAACAAGGAGAGAGAAAAATGTGTGTAGTGGCTAGCAATCTTATAGAGGTATGTGTACCATATGTATTGTATTATATTATACACACACACACACACACACAGATACACACACACATATATATATGTATATAGGAAACCACATCCTACTGTTATATGTATGTGTATATGTAAGTATGAGCCAATGAGGAAGACCATTACATGGTAGCTACTCTTGGTAGAAATAGCAGCCAAATCTCACTCAAGCCATACTTTACTGTCCTATGTATGTATGTATGTATTTTGGAGAGTGTGCGCCTCAGAGGGCGCACACTCTCCTACCCTGATGTAATCTCCAGGGATACAGGCATCCAGCAACAGGACCTCCGTAATGCTATGATGGACCGTGAAGTCTGGCGTAACATAGTAAATTCCATTGTCTCGACCACGGTCGAACAATGATGATGATGTATGTATGCATGTATGTATGAGCCAATGAAGGAGACCGCTACACGGTAGCTAGACTTTCTAGAAATAACAGCCAAATTTCTCTAAATTATTCCTTTCTCTATATATGTATGTATGTATGTATGAGCCAATGAAGGAGACCTCTACAGGGTAGCTAGACTTTCTTGAAATAACAGCCAAATTTCTTTAAAATTATTCCTTTCTCTATGTATGTATGTATGTATGTATAAATGAAAGATGCCTCTACATGGTAGCTTGATCTGACAGAAGTAGCAGTGAAATCATCCTGAAATGACATATAACATCCTCACATATTCAGAAAGGAGAGTGAGACACACAGACAGACTGATAGATAGATAGATAGAGAGAGAGAGAGAGAGAGAGAGAGAGAGAAGGGGAGATAAAAAGATATAGGAATAGAGGAGGGGTGAGAGAGGAGGAGATGAGAAGGGAGAAGGAAAGAGATAAAGAGAGACAGAGACAGACAGACGAATCAATAGAGAGAGAGAAAAGGAGAGAGAGAAAAGGAGAGATAGAAAGATAGAGGAAGAGGGGAGTGAGAGGATATGAGAAAGGAGGAGAGAGAGAGTGGGGAAGGGGAGGGGGGGAGAGTGTAATTAAATAGATTAGGCTTACTTGTTGACTTTTCATTCTTGTTGGAACTTTGGTCTGTTGAGGTTTTGGGTCCAAAACTGCGCTGAGGCCTCTCCTGTTTCCGTGCAGCTGATGATGATGATGATGATGATGGTGATGGTGGTGGGGACAATTGTGATGGCAGCCAGAGGAAAAACCATTGGAAAAAGAGAAAGAAAAGAAAAAAAGAAAACCACATTACAACACATTACTACTGAAATATTGATGGAATGGCTATAGGCGCAGGAGTGGCTGTTGGTAAGTAGCTTGCTTACCAACCACATGGTTCCGGGTTCAGTCCCACTGCGTGGCACCTTGGGCAAGTGTCTTCCACTATATATAGCCTCGGGTCGACCAAAGCCTTGTGAGTGGATTTGGTAGGTGAAAACTGAAAGAAGCCCATCGTATATATATATATATATAGGCGCAGGAGTGGCTGTGTGGTAAGTAGTTTACCAACCACATGGTTCCGGGTTCAGTCCCACTGCGCGGCACCTTGGGCAAGTGTCTTCTACTGTAGCCTCGGGCCGACCAAAGCTTTGTGAGTGGATTTGGTAGATGGAAACTGAAAGAAGCCCGTCGTATATATGTATATATATTATATATATATATATATATATATAGGCGCGCAGGAGTGGCTGTGTGGTAAGTAGCTTGTTTACCAACCACATGGTTCCGGGTTCAGTCCCACTGCGTGGCATCTTGGCCAAGTGTCTTCTACTATAGCCTCGGGCCGACCAAAGCCTTGTGAGTGAATTTGGTAGACGGAAACTGAAAGAAGCCCGTTGTATATATGTATATATATATGTGTGTGTGTGTGTGTTTGTGTGTCTGTGTTTGTCCCCCTAGCATTGCTTGACAACCAATGTTGGTGTGTTTATGTCCCCGTTAATTAGCGGTTCAGCAAAAGAGACCGATAGAATAAGTACTGGGCTTACAAAAGAATAAGTCCTGGGGTCGATTTGCTCGACTAAAGGCGGTGCTCCAGCATGGCCGCAGTCAAATGACTGAAACGAGTAAAAGAAAAATTTAAAAAAAAAGAAAAGAAAAATAGCTGGAACACCTTTGGTAATTAGACAGCTGGATCAGAGCTGACCAGGGGTTAAACAACAAGAGCAAGGAAGATGCATTTGATAATGTAATCCGGGTTCAGTCCCACCGAGTGGCACATTGGGCGAGTGTCTTCTGCTTTATAGCCCCAGGCTGAACAAAGCTGAGAAGATTCAGTAAATGGAGACAGAATGAAGCCCATTCTATGTGTGTGTGTATGTGTGTGTGTATGTGTGTATATGTATGTGTGTGTTTGTGTGTTTGTGTACGTGTGTGTGTGTTTGTGTGTGTGTTTGTGTATGAATATGTGTGTGCGTGTGCCTGCTTGTTCCTCACCATCACTCAACAACCAATGTTGGCTTATGTCCCTGTAACTTAGCAGTTCAGTAAAAAGAGACCAATAGAATAAGTACTAGGCCTTAAAAAAAAAAGTAAGTCCTGCAGTTGATTCAATGCAGTGCCCCAGCATGGCCACAGTCCTCTTGCTGAGCATCTTTTGTCAAACTGTCCAACCCATGGCAGCCTGGAAAAAAGGGGCGTTAAATGATGATGCTCAAAGGTCCTTCCCCGGCTCATAGGCTAGTTTCCCAGATTCTGTCCCCACCTGGACAGAACACCGGTTTGTTAGTTAGTTAGTTAATTTTTGGCTCAAAAAGCAAAAAGCAAGGTCATGTAGGGGGACATGGAGTTATGTACAGGGTGGTGTTCATGCAAAGAGTTCAGGCCATTTCTGGTCAAGGGAGACTTTGAACCGAGTGGTCGTTGGCATCTTCACTATCTCGTCTGGCAGCTTATTCCACGGATCCGCAACCCGGACGAAGAAAGCCTCTCTCCTTCGATTGAGATGAAATCGTCGCAGATAGAGCTTTTCAGAGTGACCCCGCAGCCTACGCTCTGGAGCAGGAGTGAAGAATAGCTCTTTCAAGAGGTTACACTTTCCGCTTATGATGTTGTGAGCAAGAATGAGATCACCACGGCGGCGGCGTTTTTCTAGAGAATAAAGGTCAAGTGTCTTCAGCCTTTCTTCATAAGACAAATGCTTGAGACCAAGAACCATGCGGGTAGCCACCTTCTGGACTCTTTCGGTTTGCCACAGGGCTAATCATTTTTTGCCAGCTGAGTGACCCGGAGCAACGCGAAATGAAGTGTTTGGCTCGAAAACACAACGCCTCACCTGGTGCAGGAATCGAAATCGCAATCTTACGACCATGAAGGCAACACACTAACTACTAAACCATGCACCTCCACAAATGATGATGATGATGATATACAATAGGCGGCGAGCTGGCAGAAACGTTAGCATGCCGGGCGAAATGCGTAGTCGTATTTCGTCTGCCGTTACGTTCTGAGTTCAAATTCCGCCGAGGTCGACTTTGCCATTCATCTTTCCGTGGTCGATAAATTAAGTACCAGTAACGCACTGGGGGCGATGTAATCGACTTAATCCGTTTGTCTGTCCTTGTTTATCTCCTCTGTGTTTAGCCCCTTGTGGGTAGTAAAGAAACAGATATACAATACATACACACACACAAACACACGCTTACATTTGAGGGCCAATAGGGCACTATTTTCAAATACTGTGGTATACAGAGTCACATACTCTTTTACTCTTTACTCTTTTACTTGTTTCAGTCATTTGACTGCAGCCATGCTGGAGCACCGCCTTTAGTCGAGCAAATCAACCCCAGGACTTATTCTTTTGTAAGCCCAGTACTTATTCTATCGGTTTCTTTTTGCGGAACCGCTAAGTGACGGGGACGTAAACACACCAGCATCGGTTGTCAAGCAATGCTAGGGGGACAAACACACACACACACATACATATATATATATACATACATATATACGACAGGCTTCTTTCAGTTTCCGTCTACCAAATCCACTCACAAGGCATTGGTCGGCCCGGGGCTATAGTAGAAGACACTTGCCCAAGATGCCACGCAGTGGGACTGAACCCGGAACCATGTGGTTGGTAAGCAAGCTACTTACCATACAGCCACTCCTGCGCCTATAGGAACATGTATTTTTGTCCGAGACTGAAATTAGAAGCCAAAGGCCATTGACACGATGAGAGACGGCAAGAAACGAGAAGGGAATAAGCCAGTTACATTCACTTCTACAGCAAGGGACGATTACCTCCCCTTCACAAGCCATTTCTGATACTTGAAAGCAAGTTGGCAGAATCGCTAGCACGTCGGGCAAAGTGCTTTGCGGCATTTCGCCCGTTCAAATCCCGCCCAGGTCGGCTTTGCCTTTCATCCTTTCGGAGCCGATTGAATAAATTCGAGTGAAACACTGAGGTCAAAGTAATTGACTGGTCGCCTCCCATCAAACATGAGACCTTGTGCCTCTGGTAGAAAGCATTATTATTAATAAGGCGGCGAGCTGGCAGAATTGTTAGAACGCTGGGTAAAATATTTGGCGGCATTTCGTTCGTTTTTACAATCCGAGTTCAAATTCCGCCGAGGTCGACTTTGCTTTTCATCCTTTCGGGGTCGATAAATTAAGTACCAGTTATGCACTGGGGTCGATATAATCGACTTAATCCGTTTGTCTGTCCTTGTTTGTTCCCTCTGTGTTTAGCCCCTTGTGGGTAGTAAAGAAATAAGTATTTCGTCTGTCTTTACGTTCTGAGTTCAAATTCCGCCGAGGTCGACTTTGCTTTTCATCCTTTCGGAGTCGATAAATTAAGTACCAGTGAGACACTGGCATCAATATAATCGACTAGTCCCCCGCCCCAAATAGCTGGCCTTGTAGCAAAATCTGAAACCATTAATCTTTACATATTCGCACACATACACGTGTGTTTGAGTGTGCGCGCGAAAAGCTTCCTCACAGTTTTATCCACAAAATTCTGATCAAAGGATAGCGAATAGCTTGAAGTATTTAGACTCGAACTTAAAGAGATGTGTTTGCGAAGCGGGCTTCTTAACCATACACCAAACAGCCATGCTTCTTCACAAAAATGCAAACACGTTACACACACAAACACAATCCTTTCTACTATAGACACAGGCACAAGGGCTGGAAATTTGGAGGTGGATAGCGATTATATCGACCCCTGTATTCGACAGATATATATATTTTTTTTCCAATTGCAAAGGATGAAAAGCAAAGAGGATCTCACGACATTCGAACTCTGAACGTAAAGCGGAAAAAAATGCTGCAAAGCAGTTTTCCCGGTGCGCTAACGATTCTGCCAGCTAGCCATTACACACACATACATACATTGATTTTATTTTTTAAGAGATGTTTGCGGCGCGTGATTTAGTGGTTCGGGTGTTGGACTCTTAAGATTGCAGTTTTGATTCCTGGAACGGGCGATGCATTGTGTTCTTGAGCAAAACACTTCATTTCAAAGTGCCCCTAGTCCACTGAGCTAGTAAAAATAAGTATTCCCGCGACGGGTGTCCAGTCAAGGAGAGAATATATAGCTATAGAAACCGGCCCCTGTGAGTCTATAAGAGTCGGGAAGTGGCTTTATCTTTTATTATTTTTTTTATCCTGTTTATGACCGGATCACTTTTGATCAAAGGTTTACCGAGTCAGGGAAGACCTGGTACTAAACAACAACATAGGACATATTACATTTGAATAAAAGACACAACAAACGAAGCCGGGGCATATTTTGATCGCAGTTCTCCCGGATCCGGACTGACCCGGGCTGTATGTAAACATCAACCACGTAGAAAATATTTAGAAATCTACGTCTTCTGAAAAGCAATCTACACATTAAAGTTATACACGTGATATAGTTAAACATTTATCTATTTAATTTGGGTAATAAAATCAACAGAAGATGGGTATTTAATAAGAAAACGGGGCAAACCTCGCAGCTGAGACATTTCTTCGAGGTCGTCGTCAGCCATGCTGTTGTTGATAGCGGTGGGTTTTTATCTCCTTTGCTGAAGAACGACGCTTGGCGCGCTTGGTTCGCGTGGTGATCTCCTTATCGCGTATTTGTAGGCTGACTTGATAAATATTCGCATGCATGGAAACATGTATGTATGTATGCATTCATGCATGCGTGTATGTATGTATGTATGTATGTATGCATTCATGCATGCGTGTATGTATGTATGTATGTATTCGGTTTATTTCAAGATTTCTTGCCAATAGAGAAAGAGCCGGTTTCTAGTCTAGATCCAAGGCTCCTTCATTGGAATTTCATCATCAACAGGATAATTCTGTTTGTTTGTTTGTATGTATGTATGTATGTATGTATGTGTGTATGTATGTATGTATATATGTGTGTGTGTATGTATGTATATGTATGTGTGTATGTATGATGTATGTATGTATGTGTGTATGTATGATGTATGTATGTATGTATGTTTGTATGTATGTATGTATGTATATATGTATGTATGTATATATGTATGATGTATGTATGTATTTATGTATGTATGTATATATGTATGTATGTATATATGTATGTATGATTTGTGTATGTATGATGTATGTATGTATGTACGTACGTATGTATGATGTATGTGTGTACGTACGTACGTATGTATGATGTATGTGTGTACGTACGTACGTATGTATGTACGTACGTATGTATGATGTATGTGTGTACGTACGTACGTATGTATGTACGTACGTATGTATGTACGTACGTATGTATGATGTATGTGCGTAAGTGTGTGAATGCATGCATGTATGTATGTATGTCTCTTCAGTTTTTAATCATTTAAATTCTTCGTTTGACGAAGGATTTGCTTTCTAACATAGATACGGAGCTTCGCCATCGTTATGTAGTTAAAGAACACGAGTGAGAATTGATAACTTGAATCAAAAATCAAAATCGAAATCGATCAACATCAATGGAAATTGTAGCTGTGATACAATTTGTATGGAGGATGTTTACAGCTATTGGAATGGGAGGTATGGAGCCAGGGAGGGAGGGGGCAGTGCACAAAAGCCTCTTGTTAGTTATGGAACAAGAGAAAGGAGTTAAGCTGAAAGTCAGGAGGAGATGAGGAGCAGAGATATGGTCACTTCTACGGACCCACCAACAGGAGTGTTAAGGGCCAGGGTTGAAACACCTAATAAGAGTTACATACTGTCTGATGACATCAGTTCTTTCTGATCAAAGCTCTATTCACTTTGGTGAAGGGAAAAGAAGTACCTTCTTCTCAGTGTTATCAATAATACACACACGTATATAAATATACAAAGGAGTGTTGAAAAGTTCCTGGTTTTGGATAATAGTAACGAAATTATTGTATACAGTGCTCAGGTGCACCACAACTTGTCAGAAAGTGCGTATAGAGTATATGCAGTAATGTACAAATGTCTGGAAAGTGAACAGTGTATGAATCAGATACATGCTTGCGTGTGTATGGTGGGGAGAATATCAGGTGTAGTGTTGACGAATCTCAGGAAGCATGGAAGTTTTGGAGGATGCAGTGCTCCGACAACTAACAACTGATGCCGGCAGTTTGTTCCATGCTTCAGCAACTCTCAGCGTGAAAAAATGTTTCCTAAAGTCATGGGAGCTGTGCTGTTTTCTGACTTTGTAAATATGTCCACGGGTGTTAGACAGACGGTGTTTAAAAAGGTACTCAGAGTTATTGTTTGTAAGATGGTTGATAATTTTATGGGTGTTTGCCAAGTTAGCTGCCAGACATCGGAGTTTCTTATGTAATTCATAATCTAATTGTGCTCAACAGCTGTTTTATTAAGATAATTAAATATGTAATTACATGATTGTGATACAAAGATGGAGTAATTGAGGGAAAAGACATTTGGCTTTGATTTATTGACTTAGAACTTGGAGCTGAAACTGACAGGATCCAATATATGTGTGTATATAGGAGTATATATCTGTGTGTGTATATATATATATATATATATGGTGTTGGAGAAGACTTTTGCGGATTCCATGCACAGCGCGGCTCACCAATGGAGAAGTTCTTAAGCAGATCAGGCCGAAAATGTCGCTAGAGGCTAGGATCACCAAGCATAGATTGGCATATTTCGGTCATATTATGAGGAGAAAAATCCCTGGAGAAGGACATCATGCTCGGAATGGTCAGTGGCAAGAGAGGAAGAGGCCGACCAAGAACCCGCTGGCTTGACACCATCAAGGGCGATACCGGAATGGACATAGCCAATCTGAAAGAAGCGGCCCAGGATAGAACTGACTGAAGGATTTGCTCGACTAAAGACGGTGCTCCAGCATGGCTGCAGTCAAATGAATATATATATACAAATACGCACATATAGATACGCGCATGTACACACTCAGATCTACAAGGGCCAACCTTGAGAGTGGATTTTGTAGGCAGAAAGAAGCCTGTCGATCTGGCAGAAACGTTAGCATGCCGGGCAAAATGCTTAGTAGTATGTCGTCTGCCGTTACGTTCTGAGTTCAAATTCTGCCGAGGTCGATTTTGCCTTTCATCCTTTCAGGGTCGATAAATTAAGTACCAGTTACGCATTGGGGTCGATATAATCGACTTAATCAGTTTGTCTGTCCTTGTTTGCCCCCTCTGTGTTTTGCCACTTGTGGGTAGTAAAGAAATATATATGTGTGTATGAGTGTGTGTGGGGGGGGATCTGTGTCTGTGTTTGTCTCCACGTCCCGTACATTAGCGGTTCAGCAAAAAAGACCGAGAGGATAAGTACTAGGCTTGCAAAGAATAAGTCCCGGGGTCGATTTGTTCGACTGAAGGCGGTGCTCCAGCATGGCCGCAGTCAAATGACCGAAACAAAAGAAAGAAAGAATATACTTGATACACAAACACACAGACACACACCAAACAGATACACACACGCACACGCAAACACACACACACACCCACAGACACACACCCACACGCAAACATAACTACACGTCATTTCATTCCAACGGGCAACAGCCGTCGCCACAGCCGCCGCCGCCGTCTCCGCCTGCGCTCGGCCGTAACTGTATCATTACCACCACTATTGCTACTACTGCTATTGCTATGAGCGTAACCACCACCACCACCACCACCACCACCACCACCATGCACAACAAACCTGGTCACCCACTACCATCACAACCACCACAACAAAAACATAACAACCGCGAAAGCCATTCGCCGCCGCCGCTACACCTGCACCACCGCCATCGCCACTACTACCTCTCCCACCGCCGCCGCCATCACCACTACTACCTCCCCCACCGCCGCCGCCATGAACACTACTACCTCCTCACCCCGCCACCTCCATCACCACCACTACTACCTCCCCCACCACCACGACCACTACTACATCTCCACCGCCGCCGCCATCAACACTACTACCTCACCACCGCCGCCGCCGCCATCAACACTACTACCTCCCCCACCGCCACCGCCATCACCACCACTACTACCTCACCACCGCCGCCGCCGCCATCAACACTACTACCTCCCCCACCGCCGCACCCATCACCACCACTACTACCTCACCACCGCCGCCGCCGCCATCAACACTACTACCTCCCCCACCGCCACCGCCATCACCACCACTACTACCTCACCACCGCCGCCGCCGCCATCAACACTACTACCTCCCCCACCGCCGCCGCCATCACCACCACTACTACCTCACCACCGCCGCCGCCGCCATCAACACTACTACCTCCCCCACCGCCGCCGCCATCAACACTACTACCTCCCCCACCGCCGCCGCCATCACCACCACCACTACTACCTCCCCCCTACCGCTCTCGTCCCACAGCTTCCTTAGTAACGAGTCACGTGACAGCTTCTCAAGCAACAATAGTCAAATATGGCGGCCGTAAGTTTATTATTTTCTTTTCCTCTCTCGACTTCGTCTCTGTTTTTGTGTCTCTTTTTTCTCCATGTCTCTCTTCTGCCCCTCAACAAACAAGTCATGTCCTGAAGTCTTTTTGAATTTACCCTTTATTTTCCTCGTTGTTTCTTATCTACTTGATTCAGCCTCCCTTTCTCACCCTCTCTCCTTTCTTTCCAATGTACATTCTTTTGTACATCCACCAGTTTCCTCTCTCTTCTCCGCTTTCTCTGCGTATATACGACGGGACAGCCAAGTCCCTGGCTTTAACGGTGTCGCAAAAGTCCTGGCTGGAGGCCCAACTTTACGAGGTTTTTTGGGGGTTTTTTTTCCCGAGGTTTAGGCTCAGAATAACTGAAGACCATTGCAATAAGTCAGTGGATATGAGAGGGGAATATGACCAACAAAACCATAATCAACAGATCCAACCTCGATTTTCTTTTACCCAAAACCAGAAACTTTTCAACCACCTTTCGTATGTACATATATATATGTGTGTGTGTGTGTCTATATATATGTCTATATATATATGTGTGTGTGTCTATATATGTGTCTATATATATGTCTATATATATATATATTAATATATATATATATATATGTATATAATATATATATATATTATTGATAAACGGTAAGATAACAAAAGAAAGAAAGAGACCTCAATATTATGTAAATAGAGGAAATTTATCTATACAATAATATGTTACCATTATTCAATAGTCAAGATAAAACTCTGAGTTTCAGATGCCGAAGTGGAAATCCACAACACCATCTCATCGGTTATCTGGCCATCTGAAAAAAATCATAATTAACTGATCCCCCTCTATTTTCTTGTACCCAAAAGCAGAAACTTTTCAACCACCCCTCGTTGTAAATATATACACATGGCCAGATAACCGAAGTGATGGTGTTGTGGATTTCCACTTCGGCATCTGAAACTCAGAGTTTTACCTTGACTATTGATAATGGTAACTATTAATTTACAGATATATATATATATATATATATATTATATATATATATATATATATATATATATATATATATATTATATATATATATAATACGTTTAAATATTTGTTGTGCAAGATTTTTTTATGTGAAGTCGTGTGTGGAAACAGATATTGTTTATTTCGGAATGGTCATATTGCCAGTTAGCCAATAAAGGACCACTGATGCGGTCACAGGAGTGTGACGAAAGAACTCTGGCCGAAATAAGATTAAGATTAATGTAAAAAATAAATAACACTAAAGCAAAATAACACCGAATATATAGTGCGTGTGTTTTTTATTTTCTAAACTGGCAAAATGACCATTCCTAAATACAACAATATATATATATATATAATGCAGACACAGATAGACAGACAAGGAAGCAGATGGACACAGATATAAAGAAAAAAACAATCACACAATTATATAAATATATATATATATAAAGACTGAGGTGAGAGAGACGTATATATAAGTATGTATATAATAAATGCAACGCACGAAACTCTCGAACCTTGAGTCACTGAAGTAGCCTCAAGAGATACACACACATATGCGCATATCTATCTATCTAACTATAAATGTAGTATATATATATATAAATATATACACACACACACACGTACAATACTATCTGTAGTGTTGTTTATGCTGAGATGGAAGGAGGTTTGTTTACTTAACCTAGATTTCTTTGTAGCGGTTGACACTTGTCGGCTTTAGTTTGTATCGGCCGTCGAAGTACTGTGGCACACATCTCTCTCTCTCTCTCTCTCTGTGGATATCTATCTGTCTATCTATCTACCTGTCTATCTATCTATCTGTCTGTCTGTCTGTCCGTCCGTCCGTCTGTGTCTGTCTATCTATCCATCTATCTAACTCTCTCTATCTATCTATCAATCTCTCTGTCTATATCTATCTATCTGTCTATATCTATCTGTCTATGTCAATCTATCTGTCTATATCTATCTATCTATCTGTCTATATCTATCTATCCATCCATCTATCTATCTGTCTATCTATCTATCTATCTATCTGTCTGTCTGTCTGTTTATCTATCTTATCTATCTTGTCTATTTATCTATCTATCTGTTTGTCCATCCATCTGTGTCTGTCTATCTATCCATCTATCTAACTCTCTCTCTCTCTATATATCTATCTATCTTTGCAAACAAATGTGGTAACATGTAATAATATTGACCGAGGTTACCGTGGTCTTTTCCGTAGGCTTTTCTTCCCACGGATAAACCTTATCTGCCTCCCCCTTTACACTGTACATCATGACACGATCCCTATTGATCGTTTTATTTTCTTTTTCCCCTTTTTTCCTTTTTCTTTTCTTTTGTTTCTTTTCCTTTTTTTCTTCTTTCCCTTTTACGATCCCTTTTGATCGAAAACCTACCCCACTTTGTTTTTTCTCCAAAAGAAGAAAAGCTCTACTTTGTAATCTGTCCCGTCTGTGTGCAGCCCTGTGTGGCTAATAAAGAAACATATCTATCTATCTATCTATCTATCGTCTCATATATATGTGTGTGAGTGCCGTCTAAAGAGATGGGCACTCTGGGCAGTTGACCACAGGCCCCTCGCAGGTCGAGAGATCCATTCCTACGTGTGCTGTGGTTTACTGTTAACATATACTGCAAGGCTCATTAACTGATTTGCCTCAGGCGCGAATAATGCTGCTAAAACGGCTCAGATATGTATTTTTATATTAATCGAAAAGCACAGTATTATGGATGGAAGCACTCCTTCGGTTACGACGACGAGGGTTCCTGTTGATCCGATCAACGGAACAGCCTGCTTGTGAAATTAACGTGTAAGTGGCTGAGCACTCCACAGACAAGTGTACCCTTAATGTAGTTCTCGGGGATATTCAGCGTGACACAGAGAGTGACAAGGCCGCGGCCCTTTGAAATACAGGTACACAGAAACAGGAAGTAAGAGGGTGAGAGAAAGTTGTGGTGAAAGCGTACAGCGGGGATCACCACCATCCCCTGCCGGAGCCTCGTGGAGCTTTAGGTGTTTTCGCCTCAATAAACACTCACAACGCCCGGTCTGGGAATGAAACCTCGATCCTATGACCGCGAGTCTGCTGCCCTAACCACTGGGCCATTGCGACTCCACACAGTATTATGTATCCATTGTGGCCGATCTTAACGATCGATTTCACATTAGGGGGTTCAACAGAGTGTTAGGTAACCAGTTCGATTATGTCACCCTCTGCTCTTTTTTTTTTCTGACAGATTCTTAGACGACAAAATAAATTATTCTGTATAGATTCTCTTTTACTCTTTTATTTGTTTCAGTCATTTGACTGCGGCCATGTGGAGACAGCCTTTAGTCGATCAAATCGACCCCGGACTTATTCTTTGTAAGCCCAGTACTTATCTATCCCCGGTCTCTTTTACTTGTTTCAGTCATTTGACTGCGGCCATGCGGAGCACCGCCTTTAGTCGATCAAATCGACCCCAGGACTTATTCTTTGTAAGCCCAGTACTTATTCTATCGGTCTCTTTTACTTGTTTCAGTTTCATTTGACTGCGGCCATGCTGGAGAGCACCGCCTTTAGTCGATCAAATCGACCCCAGGACTTATTCTTTGTAAGCCCAGTACTTATTCTATCGGTCTCTTTTACTTGTTTCAGTCATTTGACTGCGGCCATGCTGGAGCACCGCCTTTAGTCGAGCAAATCGACCCCACCAGGGCTTATTCTTTGTAAGCCCAGTACTTATTCTATCGGTCTCTTTCGCCGAACCGCTAAGTTACGAGGATGTAAACACACCAACATCGGTTGCCAAAGGATGGTGGGGGAACGAATACAGACACACAAACATACACACACACACACACACACACACATATATACTCTTTTACTTGTTTCAGTCATTTCGGTTGCGGCCATGCTGGAGCACCGCCTTTAGTCGAACAAATCGACCCCAGGACTTATTCTTTGTAAGCTTTGTACTTACCCTATTGGTCTCTTTTCCTGAACCGCTAAGTTACGGGGACGTAAACACACCAACATCGGTTGCCAAACGATGGTGGGGGGGACAAATACAGACGCACAAACGTACACGCACATATATAGCTACGACGGGCTTCTTTCAGTTTCCGTCTACCAAATCCACTCACAAGGCTTTGGTCGGCCCGAGGCTACATATATGTGTGTGTGCGTATTTTTACAGATAGCTCTATTTGGTCTTTCTCTACGTCTGAATATACTCATCAGTATGGATGCACTCCGTCGGTGACGACGACGAGGGTTCCGGTTGATCCGATCAACGGGAAAAGCCTGCTCGTGAAATTAACGTGTAAGTGGCTGAGCACTCCACAGACACATGTACCCTTAACGTAGTTCTCGGAGATATTCAGCGTGACACAGAGAGTGACAAGGCCGGCCCTTTGAAATACAGACACACCAGAAACAGGAAGTAAGAGTGAGAGAAAGTTGTGGTGAAAGAGTACAGCAGGGATCACCAACATCCCCTGCCGGAGCCTCGTGGAGCTTTTTAGGTGTTTTCGCTCAATAAACACTCACAACGCCCGGTCTGGGAATCGAATCCGACGACCGCGAGTCCGCTGCCCTAACCACTAGGCCATTGCGCCTCCACGCCTCATCAGTATACGCAGCGGGAGGAGTCCCAGGTTTTCAAACTCCGGATCTTTTCTGTTTGACTGGCAGTTTTCAACACAATTTCTAGTTAACTAAACACTTTTAAACTTCGTATACTGGTAGAATGTGTTTATAAAACATCATTTTTTTCTGGGATCACCAAGCGTAGATTGGCATATTTCGGTCATATTATGTGGAGAAAATCCCTGGAGAAGGACATCATGCTCGGAATGGTCAGTGGCAAGAGAGGAATAGGCCGACCAATGGAGAAGTTCTTAAGCAGATCAGGCCGAAAATGTTGCTAGAAGCTGGGATCACCAAGCATAGATTGTCATATTATGCGGAGAAAATCCCTGGAGAAGGATATCATGCTCGGAATGGTCAGTGGCAAGAGAGGAATAGGCCGACCAATGGAGAAGTTCTTAAGCAGATCAGGCCGAAAATGTCGCTAGAAGCTGGGATCACCAAGCATAGATTGGTATATTTCGGTCATATTATGCTGAGAAAATCCCTGGAGAAGGACATCATGCTCGGAACGGTCAGTGGCAAGAGAGGAAGAGGTTGACCAATGGAGAAGTTCTTAAGCAGATCAGGCCGAAAATGTCGCTAGAAGCTAGGATCACCAAGCGTAGATTGGTATATTTCGGTCATATTATGCGGAGAAAATCCCTGGAGAAGGACATCATGCTCGGAACGGTCAGTGGCAAGAGAGGAATAGGTTGACCAATGGAGAAGTTCTTAAGCAGATCAGGCCGAAAATGTCGCTAGAAGCTAGGATCACCAAGCGTAGATTGGTATATTTCGGTCATATTATGCGGAGAAAATCCCTGGAGAAGGACATCATGCTCAGAATGGTCAGTGGCAAGAGAGGAAGAGGCTGACCAATGGAGAAGTTCTTAAGCAGATCAGGCCAAAAATGTTGTTAGAAGCTGGGATCACCAAGCATAGATTGGTATATTTCGGTCATATTATGAGGAGAAAATCCCTGGAGAAGGACATCATGCTCGGAATGGTCAGTGGCAAGAGAGGAGAGGCCGACCAATGGAGAAGTTCTTAAGCAGATCAGGCCAAAAATGTCGCTAGAAGCTGGGATCACCAAGCATAGATTGGCATATTTCGGTCATATTATGCGGAGAAAAACCCTGGAGAAGGACATCATGCTTACAATGGTCAGTGGCAAGAGAGGAAGAGGCCGACCAAGAACCCGCTGGCTTGACACCATCAGGAGTGATACGGGAATGGACATAGCCAGTCTGAAAGAAGCGGCCCAGGATAGAACTGACTGGAGGACACTGATCCAACGAGTGACCGAGGGTCGACTTCGACTGAGCGGATTGATAGATAGAGAGGACAGGAACAGCAAGAAATGAGTGTTCTGCTTAAGAACTCAATGCATCGCCCAGTCCAGGAATTGAAACTGCAATCTTAGAATCATGAGTCGATTGCCCTAACCACCAAGCCATGCACCTCCACATCTATAAGCGATGCCCGTATAAGTTATTCTTTTGTATATTTTTCATTGTGCAACCAATATTAATTATTCATGCAGCCCTGTCATTCAGTGAGCGGAGGACATATTCAGTTTAGTGGGTCTGTTTGAGTGTGTCGCAGTCTTTGTTTGCTTCCAGCCATTTGGACTTCGACCATGTTGGGGGGGGGGGGCGGTGTAATCAAGGGCTTTTAATTAATTAATCATATCAGTGACCCCCCCCCATACACGCTTCCCAGCACTTATCCCTCTCGGATTGACGGATATTGATATCATATTGATCTCTGCTTATCGAATGACTTCTGTTGTGGGCGAGAGTGTTTGTTTTTGCTTTTTGTTGTTCTTTTTATTCTTTTACGTACAGAGACACAGTAACATTGGTTCAAACCAGCAAACAGGCAGTCACAGATAGGAGCACACACCACATACACACACACACACATCTGTTTTCTAATATTCATATTTTATGTACACATCATTCATCATCATCATCGTTTAACGTCCGCTTTCCATGCTGGCATAGGTTGGACGATTTGACTGAGGACTGGCGAACCAGCTGGCTGCACCAGGCTCCAATCTGATCTGGCAGAGTTTCTACAGCTGGATGCCCTTCCTAACGCCAACCGCTCTGAGAGTGTTGTGGGTGCTTTTACGTGTCTCCGGTACAAAGGCCAGTCAGGCGGTACTGGCAACGGCCACGCTCAAATGGTGCTTTTTACGTGTCACCAGCACGGAAGCCAGTCAGCTGCTCTGGTAACGATCTGGCTCGGATGGTGCTCTTAGCGCTCCACAAGCACTGATGCCAGTCATCGAATTTGATTCTGATTTCACTTTACCTCAACAGGTCTTTGCAAGCAGAGTTTAGTGTCCAAAATATATATATATAGGCGCAGGAGTGGCTGTGTGGTAAGTAGCTTGTTTACCAACCACATGGTTCAGGGTTCAGTCCCACTGCATGGCACCTTAAGCAAGTGTCTTCTACTGTAGCCTTGGGCCGACCAAGGCCTTGTGAGTGGATTTGGTAGATGGAAACTGAAAGAAGCCCGTCGTATATATGTATATATATATATTATATTGAGGGTACTACTATTCATAGATACCACACGCTAAGAGGGACCAATGCGGTCAAAAACTTACTAAAATAAACAAATTTTAAACCGAATGCAAAACTTCAAAGCGAGTCATTTAAAAGAAGAATTTAGTTACATATCACCTGTGATTTCGCAATTAATGCAGAATATGCATCTATGTTCATCAGTGCAACAAACTCAAGATATATAAGAAAAACATAACGTTACAAGCTCGATAGCCAACCGTAGAATAGAATTTCGTATATATATATATATCTATATATATAGATATATATAATATATATATATATATATGCATGTTTGTGTGTCTGTGTTTGTCCCCTAGCAGCTGTGACAACCAATGCTGGTGTGTTTACGTCCCTGTCACTTAGTGGTCGGCAAAAAGAGACCAATAGAATAAGACTGGGCTTACAAAGAATAAGTCCCGGGTCGATTTGCTCGACTAAAAGGTGGTGCTCCGGCATGGCGCCGCATCAAATGACTGAAACAAGTAAAAGAGTAAAAAGAGTATGCTAATTTCATTTCTTTCTATTCTTTACATTTCGTCTGCATTCACAGCCCAAGCCTCAAACCTATGTGGCATAACTGTTTATACATAGACATCATACAATCTGCTTTTCATTCTGACAGAGAAATGCCTTTTGTTATCAACAGATAAAAATTCTCTGCAATTTTCCTTGCCAGGGCTTTTCTGGTAACGAGATTGTCAGAGCATCCTCCTCCACTGCTATTAGGCCATGCTGGTAAAAGAATCTTTCTACTACTTCTAGGAAGCCTCTTGGGTATTCCAGAGCATCTGTTTCCTCTGTGCTTTTGTTGTTTATTGTTCCTGCACGTCCGTAGCAAACAAATTCTACTCCCTCTGCGAACCTTCCTGTGAGACCACTGCATCGCTTTTGTTCACTTTAGCACCGAGTGCACCTTGTGAATGTGTACATAAATGATTATATGTATTTGCACAATATATATATATATATATATATATCTGTATACATATATATATGTGTGTGTGTATGTATATATAATTATATACATATATATATGTGTGTGTGTACATATATATATATATGTATACATATATATGTGTGTGTATGTATATATAATTATATACATATATATATATGTTTACATATATATATGTGTGTGTTTGTATATATAATTATATATATATATTAATATATTCATATATGTATATATGTGTACATATAGATGTGTGTGTGTATGTATATATAATTATATATATATATAATTCATATATGTATATATGTGTACATATATATGTGTGTGTGTAACGTATATTATAATTATATATATATATATATATTCATATATTTATGTGTACATATATATATATATGTGTGTGTCTGTGTGTGTGTATGTATACATATATATATGTGTGTATGTGTATATATATATATATATATATATATATATATATATATATAATATATTCATATATGTATATATGTGACATGTATATATATTGTCTGTGTGTGTGTGTATGTATACATATATATATGTGTTTGTGTATGTTTATAATGATATATATATATATTTAATGCATAATTGTTAGTTGATAAACAATTACGGATTAAATATTTATTCACTCACAGACGTATCTTTGTGTTCTTTATTCTAAGTGTCTGGACACAGCTTCTTTAAAACATGTCACACCTTAACATATATATATATCATCATCATCATGATTTAACATCCGTTGTCCATGCTCACCTGGGATGGACAGTTTGACCAGGGTTAGTAAGCCGAGGGTCTGCACCAGAATGTAACCTGATCTGGCCTGGTTTCTACAGCTAGATGCCTTTCCTAATGCCATTCACTCCTAGAGTGTAATGGGTGATTTTGGCATGCTACCGGCACAGATACCAGTTGCATCACGCTGGTATCTATCATGACTATCATGTAAGGCGGCGAGCTGGCAGAATGGTTAGCACGCCGGACACAATGCGTAGCCGTATTTCGTCTGCTGTTACGTTCTGAGTTCAAATTCCACCGAGGTCGACTTTGCCTTTCATCCATTCGGGGTCGATAAATTAAGTACCAGTTTACGCACTGGGGTCGATGTAATCAACTTAATCCCTTTGTCTGTCCTTGTTTGTTCTCTCTGTGTTTAGCCCCATGTGGGTAGTAAAGAAATAGGTATCTATCATGACTATGATTTCACTTGACTCAATGGGTCTTCTTCTTAAGCACAGAATATTGCCAAAGGTCTCGGTCATCTGTCTTTGTCTCTGTGAAGCCCAACACTCAAAAGGTGCTTTTTACATGCTGCCGGAACAGGTGGTAGTTACACGACACCAATACACGCACACACATTTATATGTATCTCTCTATATAGGCGCAGGAGTGGCTGTGTGGTAAGTAGCTTGCTTACCAACCATATGGTTCTGGGTTCAGTCCCACTGCGTGGCACCTTGGGCAAGTGTCTTCTACTATAGCCTCGATACTAAGCATTTCGCCCAGCATGCTAACGATTCTGCCAGCTCGCCACCTTATATGTATATATATATATATATATATATATCATCATCCATCTTCCATGCATACATGGGTAGGACGGTTGACAGGTGCCAACCATGTAGAAAAACTACCCTAGGCTACTGTGTCTGTTTTGGCAGAGATTTTACAGCTGGATGCACTCCTTAACATATATATTTCTCTAGTAAATCCAAAATAGAAGCACACTAAGTTATGTAGCAGTAGGGTGTATAGAGTTGCTAGAAATGCCATTGGCCAGCGGGTTTTAGGGTCTGAAGTAATGCTGTAAAGATAAACACCTTATGGACATGAAACCTAGGGTAACCCCATAGACTGACAATATCTATCTTTATCTATCTATCTTTATATATATTCAAAATGTGACCGCGTGTGTACCGTTGGTGATTTTTTTCCTCCGTCTTCCCTTCTCTGGATCTTTCCTTTTCCTATGTTCCTGACGAAGAGCTCCGCTCGAAACGTTAAACCCTTCTTTCCTTCTTTCCTGAGCGTCCAATAATACTATATTTGTTCCACGTCCTCGTGTTGTTGTGTTTTCATGTTTGGATTAACTACACACACACACATATATATATATATAAGCACAGGAGTGGCTGTGTGGTAAGTAGCTTGCTAACCAAACCACATAGTTCTGGTTCAGTCCCACTGTGTGGCATCTTGGGCAAGTGTGTTCTTCTGCTATAGTCCTCGGGCCGACCAATGCTTGTGAGTGGATTTGGTAGACGGAAACTGAAAGAAGCCGTGTCATATATGTATATATTATATATATGAATGTGTGTGTATATGTTTGTGTGTCTGTGTTTGTCCCCCTTAGCATTGCTGACAACCGATGCTGGTTGTTTTACCTCCTCGTCACTAGCGTTTCGGCAAAAGAGGCCGATAGAATAAGTACCGGGCTTACAAAGAATAAGTCCCGGGGTCGATTTGCTAAACTAAAGGCGGTGCTCCAGCATGGCCGCAGTCAAATGACTGAAACAAGTAAAAGAGTAAGGCGATAGATAGATAGATAGATAGATAGATAGATAGATAGATATGGTGCTCCAGTGTGGCCACAGTCAAATGACTTAAACAAGTAAAAGAATATGAATGGCTTGTGCACAAATTTCATCCACACCCTGTTGGTTAATCCAGCACCCACACGTGGTGTCGCTTGTGGAGGATTCCATGCTCTGAAATGAAACCCACACCACCACGGTTGGAGAACAAGCCTGTAACCACACAGCTATACATTACACATACGTCGATAACAGGTTTGGCTTTTTTTTTTTAACAGAGAATAAAAAAGTAGAATTTTAAACAATACAAGCTGATATTTGTTTATTCTGCTTCATGATATATCAATGTAAAAAAATTGGGAGTTATTAACTTCAGTTGTTGCTGAGAAACCAGCAGGGGCATAATCAATCAAGCAAACAAACTAGGCAAAAACTGAGGCACCACGTTTTTGATGGTTGGATATATTTGGATGGGGGGTTATGCTGGAGTGGCTGTGTGGTAAGTAGCTTGCTAACCAACCACATGGTTCCGGGTTCAGTCCCACTGCATGGCACCTTGGGCAAGTGTCTTCTGCTATAGCCCCGGGCCGATCAATGCCTTGTGTCTGGATTTGGTAGAACGGAAACTGAAAGAAGCCGTCATATATATGTATATATATATATAATATATATCTATATATATTATAATATAGGCGCAGGAGTGGCTGTGTGGTAAGTAGCTTGCTAACCAACACCACATAGTTTCTGGGTCAGTCCCACTGTGGGCACCTTGGGCAAGTGTCTTTCTGCTATAGCCTCAGGCCGACCAATGCCTTGTGAATGGATTTGGTAACAGAAACTGAAAGAAGCCCGTCGTATATATGTGTGTGTGTGTATATATATATATAATATATATATATATAGGCGCAGGAGTGGCTGTGTGGTAAGTAGTTGTTTAACCAACCACATGGTTCCAGTTCAGTCCCACTGCGTGGCACCTTGGCAAGTGTCTTCTACTATAGCCTCGGGCCGACCAAAGCCTTGGTGAGTGGATTTGGTAGACGGAAACTGAAAGAAGCCCGTCGTATATATGATATATATGTATGTGTGTGTGTGTATCTGTATTTGTCCCTCTAGCATTGCTTGACAACCGAGCTGGTGTGTGTGTTTACGTCCCCGTCCACTTAGCGGTTCGGCAAAACAGAGACCGTAGATAGAATAAGTACTGGTACAAAAAGAATAAGTCCCGGGGTCGAGCTGCTCGATTAAAGGCGGTGCTCCAGCATGGCCACAGTCAAAATGACTGAAACAAGTAAAAAAAAAATACATACTCACACACACACACACACGCATATAGATACAGAGATATACATACACACACACACACACGTCTCTGACTTTCAGCTTTCCCTCTCTGGATTATTTAGCAATAATAGACTGTTACATTCCTTATTGTTTTTTTATTATTATTATTATTATCGATTATTGGTTTTCTTTTCCATTTTTTTTTTTTTTGTTTGTTCGTAATGTAGGACAACTGAAGGGTAGGTGTGGTGGGGGTTGGTAGTCGTTGGAGGTGTTGATGGTGGCGATGGTACCGCTGCGGAGGAGGCGGTGGAGTCAGCAAACTCTTCGGCACCCACACACACACACACACAAGCACACACACACACACACCACACACACACACACACACAAGCACACACACACACACACACACACACACACACACACATACACACAAACATGCACACAGAGACACACTCACAAATACACACACACACACACACACCAAACACACATAGACACACACACAAATATACGCACACACACCACACACACACACACACACCCACACACACACAAGCACACCACACACACACACACACACACACACACACAAGCACACACACACACACCCCCAAACACACATAGACACACACACAAATATACGCACTCACACACACCAGACACAGAAACACACGCATACAAATACACACCCAAGCACACATAGACACACACACATATATACATACACACACATGCACACATACACACAAGCATGCACACAGACACACACACATATATACATACACACACATGCACACATACACACAAGCATGCACACAGACACACACACACACCCAAACACACACAGAGATACACACACACATACAAAAACCCTCACACACACACATATATACAGACACAGACACACACACACACGCACGCATACCAATACACACACACACTCAAACACACACAGACAACTATACACGCGCACACACACGCGCACACACACACACACACACAAAGAGGCAGTGGAGACACACAGACAGATGCAGACTGTGGCTCCCCTCCAGGACAGGGTAGAAGTTGATGCCACTCCCCCCCCCTGCCTCCACAGCCAGAATTAAATGTGACATGAGAGGAGGGGTGGGTAGAGTCTTTCTGTGACCACCCCTCCTTTTTGGTTATAATTATTTGCCCTTGATGCTTTATCTGCCATATTAAAAATCGATGGTGGTGGTCGTGGTTGGTGAGGGGCTCCGTGCAAATCACTTCAGTGGACATCTGTTGGAAATGGACTCAAAGATACCTATATACGTAATAGTAGTAGTAGTAGTAGTTATAATGTTGGTGGTGGTGGTAGTGGTGATAGTTGTAGTAGTGGTATTTGTAGTAGTAGTAGTGGTATTTGTAGCAGTGGTGGTGGTGGTAGTAGTAGTATTAGTGGTGGTCGTGCTAGTAGTAGTAGTAGTAGTGGTAGTTGTAGTAGTAGTAGTAGTA
The DNA here is from genome assembly GCF_006345805.1 of Octopus sinensis. Taxonomy (NCBI): domain Eukaryota; kingdom Metazoa; phylum Mollusca; class Cephalopoda; order Octopoda; family Octopodidae; genus Octopus; species Octopus sinensis. The sequence goes on from NC_043026.1 coordinate 8,211,151, forward strand.
GTCCTGGTGGTGGTGGTGGTGGTATTTGTTGTAGCGGTATTGATAGTAGTGATGGTAGTGGTGGTTGTAGTAGTAGTAGTAGTAGTAGTCGTGGTGGTGGTGGTATTGATAGTAGTGGTGGTGGTGGTAGTAGTAGTAGTAGTGGTATTTGTGGTGGTGGTGTCCCAGATGAAGGAGCAACTTCTATATAATGCTGGTGTGTCTGTTATTCGTACACCCAGCTGTCACCATCATCATCATCATCATCATCATCGTCTTTTTCTTCTTTTTTTCCCTTTAGTGTCCACTTCCCAATGCTTAACACGGGTCAGCTGGAATTTTGCTTCTCTTCTTCTTTTTCTCCGACTCGGATCCTCTTCAGCCGGAAGGATGCTCTTCCTGTCACTCACACTCGCTTGTTTCCAGGCAGGCTCATCATCATCATCATCATCATCGTTTAGCGTCCGCCTTCCATGCTAGCATGGGTTGGACGGTTCAACTGGGGTCTGTGAAGCTGGAAAATTCGTCAGGCCCAGTCAGATCTGGCAGTGTTTCTACGGCTGGATGCCCTTCCTAACGCCAACCACTCCGCGAGTGTAGTGGGTGTTTTTTATGTGCCACCTGCACAGGTGCCAGACAGAGCTGGCGAACGGCCACGAACGGATGGTGCTTTTACGTGTCACCGGCACGGGGCCAGGCGATGCTGGCAACGGACACGAACGGATGGTGCTTTTACGTGCCACCAACACGGGGGCCAGACAGAGCTGGCAAACGGCCACGAACGGACGGTGCTTTTACGTGTCACCGGCACGGGGGCCAGCCGAGGCTGGCAACGGACACCATATTTCCCAATTGGCCAAACATGTTCCAAAAGACGACAGGAGACAACTTACTCTGCTTCTGTGACCGCGACATTCATCCTATCATTCCTTCAACATCATCATCATCGTTGTCGTCCTTTTACATCTCTTTACTCTCTTTTACTCTTTTACCTGTTTCAGTCAGGAAATTTTGTATGCCTAACACTTGGAACTTCAGAAGGGTCTGCACATAACCATCTGTCATTTCTGTTAACTTCTTGATCTTGGTCGAAGTTTTTCTCGTTTGAGAAAAACCAAATCAAATCTTCTTCTGCTGGCTTTTTCAGTTTGTTTAGGAGCCTTTTAGGTCTGATGTAGTGATTTTCTTTTGCTTTTTCTAACTAAATTGACTTTTCCTCATCATATAAGACTTATATCTGATGTCTTCTTGGACAACATTTCTAACTGTTCCTTCTGACACATAGATATCTTTTGCAATTGACCTCAAGGACTTTCTGGGATTGTAATGAATGGTCTGTTGAACTTGCTGGATAAATTCAGGTTTTCTGATGATTTCAGAGCGTTTGGAATGCTTTTTATGCTTTGATACTGGTGAAACATTTCCATCTTCAGTCTCTAGCTCCTTACAAACTTTGTAGACAAAACATAACTGTGGCCATGCTGGAGCCCGCCTTTATTCTTTTGTAAGCCCAGTACTTATTCTATCGGTCTCTTTTGCCGAACTGCTAAGTAACGGGGACATAAACACACCAACATCGGTTGTCAAGCAATGCTAGGGGGACAAACACAGACACACAAACACACACGCATATATATATAATACTTGTGTGTGCGTGTGTGTGTGCTCAGGAATATAAAATATACGTAGGCGCAGGAGTGGCTGTGTGATAAGTAGCTTGTTTACCAACCACATGGTTCCGGGTTCAGTCCCACTGCATGGCATCTTGGGCAAGTGTCTCCAGCTATAGCCCCGGGCCGACCAATGCCTTGTGAGTGGATTTGGTAGACGGAAACTGAAAGAAGCCTGTCGTATATATGTATATATATATATATATATATATATGTATGTGCGTTTGTGTGTCTGTGTTTGTCCCCCTAGCATTGCTTGACAACCGATGCTGGTGTGTTTACATCCCCGTCACCTAGCGGTTCGGCAAAAGAGACCAATAGAATAAGTACTGGGCTTACAAAAGAATAAGTCCCGGGTTCGAGTTGCTCGATTAAAGGCAGTGCTCCAGCATGGCCGCAGTCAAATGACTGAAACAAGTAAAAGTAAGTGTACAATATTTCTGTCATGCTTGTAGTAGTGTGGTGATGGTTGTGGTGTGGGTGGTAGCATTGGAGTTGTGCGAGTCACCACAGAGCATAACAGAAATGTTCAGTGTTGATTTATTGACCAGATAAGTGAAAGGACCAGCTTTTGTAGGTCATCGAGATAACAGCATGTACGTGTGTGTGTGTGTATATATATGTGTATGTGAGTGCATATATACATATATATGCACTCACATTTTATATATATATATTATATATATATATGTATAGTTAATATATGTTATAGTATATTATATATTATATAATATATTTATATATGTATATATATATATTTATATATGTATATATATATTTATATGCTATATATTATATTTATATATATAATATTTTATATATATATATATATATATATATATATATATAATATATATTATTTATATTTATATATATTTATATATATATATATTATATTATTTATATTTATATATATTTATATATATATATATATATATATATAATATATATATATCTTTATATATATATATATATTATATATATAGATACATATTTATATATATATTTATATATATATACACACACATATACACTCACATACATTATATATATATCTGTACTTTGATGCCATGCTTAGACAGACAGACACACGCACGCACACACTTATACATATAAAAGCTTGTTCAGTAAATCTTTGTACCCAAGCACAAAGACCAGAACAAAGGCCTAGATACTCAGGTGTAGCGTGAGCAAGTGAACTGTAGTGCAGACCCATGGGGTTAATCCATACTTTAGAAATATTCTTATTTGTATTTCGTTACGAAGCTCTATAGATCTTCTTGCTATTGTTCCATCATCATCATCATCATCATCATCGTTTAACGTCCGTTCTCCATGCCAGCATGGGTTGGACGGTTCGACCGGGGATCTGGGAAACCAGAAGGCTTCACCAGGCCCCAGTCTGATCTGGCAGTGTTTCTACAGCTGGATGCTCTTCCTAACGCCAACCACTCCGTGAGTGTAGTGGGTGCTTTTTACGTACCACCAGCACAGGTGCCTGGCAAAGCTGGCAACGGCCACGATCGGATTGGTGCAATTTACGTGCCACCGGCACGGAAGACAGTCAAGGCGGCACTGGCATCAGCCACGATTCGGATGGTGCTTTTTACGTGCCACCTTCATGGGGCCAGTCAGGCAGTACTGGCTCAACAATAATAATTATAAGGATTATTACAAAGTGGCATAGCATTATCCCTTAATTCTTTTGTTATATATACAGCTTTATATAGACCTACACTTGTTTCAACTGTACCAATTACTAACCATTGCAATTGAACCCCTACTATAAAACCAGTGCAGTTTCTTCAGAATCTTTATTTGATATCCTTCAATTAAACTGTTTAAAGTTTTTTGAACAATCTCCAATTCAAAATTTGATTGGTTAATCACAGTCCATTATTTCAAAACGTTCTGTTGTCTAAATGCTTATTATTCATTTATACTAGACAAATATGAATTTCCTCATGTGCAAGCATCTCGAAGCTTGTTCCTGTCTAGTATTTATTGGATATAAAAGGCTGGTAAAATTCTTCTAAACATTGATCAGATTTGTATAGTTCTAGGTCTGAATGGTTTTGCAGTACAAATTAATTCCCAATTGATAATATAGTCTTCGTTTCTGTCGTTAATAGAGCAGATTAATTTACTAAGGCTTGTTTGGAATATTTTATTTTTATCTTGAAAATGAACTCAAAGGATTTGCCAGTCTCCTCTTGGAAATCAATAATGTCCCACCAATGTAAAAGTATTCGTTACTCTCAGATGTAATTTTACATCTCTTTTACTTGTTTCAGTCATTCGACTGTGGCCATGCTGGAGCACCACCTTCATCTTTTACTCTTTTAATCTATATATTATCTTTTTAGTCATGCAGTTATTTTTCACATAGTATATACTCTTTACTCTTTTACTTGTTTCAGTCATTTGACTGCGGCCATGCTGGAGCACCGCCTTTAATCGAGCAACTCGACCCTGGGACTTATTCTTTTGTAAGCCCAGTACTTATTCTATCGGTCTCTTTTGCCGAACCGCTAAGTAACGGGAACATAAACACACCAGCATTGGTTGTCAAGCAATGCCAGGGGGACAAACACAGACACACACACGCATATGTATATATATATATATATACATATATACGACAGGCTTCTTTCAGTTTCCGCCTACCAAATCCACTCACAAGGCTTTGGTCGGCCCGAGGCTATAGTAGAAGACACTTGCCCAAGGTGCCACGAAGTGGGACTGAACCCGGAACCATGTGGTTGGTAAACAAGCTGCTTACCACACAGCCACTTCTGCGCCTGTATATATATATATATATATATATAGTTTTTGAGATCCACATGGGTAATAAACACTGAAGATGTACAGAAAACAGATTCCATCACATGCCAGGATGAGAAACTAGAAGTAGTTAAGAACTTCCACTACCTTGGCTACCAAGTCTGTAGTGGGGATGGTTGCTCTGAGAGTGTAGCAGCTTGAATAAGAATAGCCTGGGCAAAGTTCAGGGAACTCTTACCTCTGCTGGCAACTAAGGGCCTCTCGCTCAGGATGAAAGGCAGACTATATGATGCATGTGTACGAACAGCCATGCTACATGGCAGTGAAACATGGGCTGTGACTGCTGAGGACATGTGTAGGCTTGAAAGAAATGAAGCTAGTATGATCCGGTGGATGTGTAATATCAGTGTGCATACACGACAGAGTGTAAGTACCCTGAGAGAAAAGTTGGACATGAGAAGCATCAGATGTGGCGTGCAAGAGAGATGACTGCGCTGGTATGGTCATGAACAGAGAGAGGTATGGATGTCGAGTGAGGTGGAATGAGAAAGATGAAGAGATGGACAGAGATGGGGAAATGGATAAATAAATGGATGGTCAGATAGGAGAAGCAGATGACGGTTTAAAAGATGGACAAATGACCAGCCATTTGACTGGTCAGATAGATAGGCAGCTACATCACTTTTAACAAAACTAGTACCACGTTCTAACAACTGGCTCTTCTCTTCAGGCCCAAAATATACCTCAGGGCCGGCAATTATTGACCCTGTACAAAGGTCGTGTTAGATCTTCATGTGCATCCAGCAAAGGGATGTCAAATTGCGGACCTTTTCCTTTTGAACAGCAGACAATTTCTAGTTAACTAAACACTTTAAAACTTCGTATACTGGTAGAATGTGTCAAAATAAAACTTTTTTTTTCTGTTGGCTTTCTTGAGAAAATTGTAATTCGTTTGTTTAACGTAGTTTAATTTTTCGAATTTTAACCAATCCTATGCTCTCTTTTGAGCTAAAATCATTTGCTGCGTCTAAAACTGAGACAACATCCTGTAACTAACCCTAAACCTCCCCCCTAACCCTAACCCTAAATTTTCTTTTTCTTAATTGTTAAATTAATTTAATTGTTACGCATGTAAAAAAAAACTAAAGCAATGGAATTAAATTAATTTAACAATTAAGAAAAAAAATTTAGGGTTAGGGTTAGGGGGAGGTTTAGGGTTAGTTACAGGATGTTGTCTCAGTTTTAGACACAGCAAATGATTTTAGTTGAATGGAGGTAATTGATTGGTTAAAATTGCCGAAATGCTCGGATTTTCAGACGAAATATCTTACAAACTATAGAATTTCCTCAATAAAACCAAGAGAAAAAGATGTTTTATTTTGACACATTCTACCAGTATATGAAGTTTAAAAGTGTTTAGTTAACTAGAAATTGTGTTGAAAACTGCCGTTCAAACAGAAAAGATCCCAAATTGCTGGGTCAGGTCATGAGATTTACAGAAAGAATGGTAACTCTAGTTATTTGGAAGAGAGTTAACCTAAATGAAATACAGTTTGGTTAACTCAGCTGGGACCATTTCCTAAGAACTGGCTCTATTATCCAGCACCAGAATATACTTCAACCCCTGTAATTATACAGAGACAGACAGACAGACACACTCACATACTGAGAGACTCACACACACACTGACAAATACAAGTACGGGTGGTCAGATTAGACCAATGGTTTTCAACCAGGGTTCCTCGGAACCTTAGGGTTCTGCCAGTACAGTCCAGGGGTTCCGCAAGAAGTTACAAAACTGCTAAAATTGGCAGTAATTTTTAATTCTCTTGTGCAGATATGTGTGCATAAGACATTTAAATTATTGCACAGGGGTTCCTCGAGCCAGTGGAATGTTTCCTTGGGGTTCCGCTCCTGCAAAAAAGTTGAAAAGCACAGGATTAGACTGCGACTGGTAGACTGATTTGATATGGGGACAGGTGGACAGATGGAAAGATAGATACAGAGACTGATGGGCAGATGAGCAGAGAGATGGACACACAGATAGAGGGGACAGGTGGACAGACAGGAAAGCAGAGAGACTGACTGGTAGACAGATGGACAGACTGGTAGACAGATGGACACTGACAGACAGAGAGAGAGAGAGACAGGTAGATAGATATGGGGACAGGTAGACAGATGGAAAGATAGATACAGAGATTGACAGATTGAGGGGCAAAGAGACGGACAGATAGGTAAGCAGAGAGACAGATGGACATAGACGGACAGACAGACAGATACAGGTAGGTGGATATGGGGACAGGTGGACAGACAGACAGATACAGGTAGGTGGATATGGGGACAGGTGGACAGACAGGCAGATGGATATGGGGACAGGTGGACAGACAGACAGACAGGCAGATGGATATGGGGACAGGTGGACAGATAGGAAGATAGATATAGAGACAGACGGTAAGGGAGATTGACAGACTGACATGTGGACAGACAGATTGACAACAGATGGATGGATAGTCAGAGAGGGTGGGGATGTAGCAGTCGGGGGGGGGGGAGAAGCGAATGAATGGACAGACAGACAGACTGACTGACTGACTGGCAGACTCACGGACAGACAGACGGCAAGCTTTTTGTTCTCTATTCCTTTCTTCTCGGTATTTCCATACATTTTGGCTGCAGTCCAACTGACTCCATCCTATTTCAGGTGCAGGCCTCAGTATATGCGTGTGAGTGTGTGTGTGTGTGTGTGATGAGAGTATAAGTAACAATAACAGCAGCAGCAGCAGCAGCCGTGGCAGCAGCAGTAAACAAACAATTAAGTCTCCAGAAAGTCCATTAATATTTCACATAATCTATAGCGGTCAATAAGTTAATCAATTCCAGGTAAGGTGTGGAGGTAGACAGGTGTGGTAAATATTTGCTTGTGTGTGTGTGCATGTCCATAAATTATCCTTACAAATCCACACAGTTCATTTTATCAAGTTGTAAAGGCAAATTATGGACACCCTGTGTGTGTGTGTGTGTGTGTATATATATGTATACACACACACACATATATATTATATTTATATAATATATTTACATATTTTATTAAGTCTTTTCTCAGCTAGTTTCGGTCATTAAGCTGTGGCCATGATGGGCCAACGCTTGCAAGGTCATTTAAAAATTTATTTTTGGGGGTTTTGGGGGTCAATCACATTGAAGTACAATTTCTTCAGTTCATTCATATTTTAATGATCTCTATTCGTCAAAATACTAAATCACATGATATCAGAAACAATGCTGACTTTTTAGAGAGGTGTTAACATAAATTTAGACATATTAAATTTAGGCGCAGGAGTGGCTGTGTGGTAAGTAGCTTGTTTACCAACCACACAGTTCCGGGTTCAGTCCCACTGTGTGGCACCTTGGGCAAGTGTCTTCTACTATAGCCTCGGGCCGGCCAATGCCTTCTGAGTGGATTTGGTAGACGGAAACTGAAAGAAGCCCGTCGTATATATGTATATATGTATATATATATATATATATATATATATATATATATTATATATATATATATATATATGTGTGTGTATGTTTGTGTGTCTGTGTTTGTCCCCCTAGCATTGCTTGGCAACCGATGCTGGTGTGTTTACGTCCCCCGTCACTTTGCGGTTCGGCAAAAAGAGAACGATAGAATAAGTACTGTGCTTACAAAAGAATAAGTCCCGGGGTCGATTTGCTCGACTAAAGGCGGTGCTCCAGCATGGCCGCAGTCAAATGACTGAAACAAGTAAAAGAGTAAAAGAGTATACCTGGTGGGGGTGGGGGTGTTTCATCAGAGATTAAGGACAGGTGAGAAATAATTCTGTAATGCAATCGTTCTATTGTTCTCGTCTTGATTTGAATCCCAATTGTTGGCCAATTTCTCTCAAAAGTTCTTATCTCGATGTAAAATTAACGAGGCGAATGTCCTTTTTCTCCCCGCTTGACCTCTGACATCACCTGACAAACGCCAACCAAGATGGTATGATTCAGCCAAACTTTACCTGCTAGAAATAGCAACACAAATGCTTTTAACCCTTTAATGTTCAGATTACTCTGTTAAATGTAATACTTTTTCACTCAAATTGTTTTGAATTAATCAAGCATTATCTCATAGCTTTGAGGTTTCAATGATGTGATTGTTTATATTTAGAATGGCATTGTCGGGTAGGTGTGAAAGGCTAGATATTGCCAGTTTGAATATAAAACATATAGAATATTTGGGCCGGATATGGCCGGTTTAAACACTAAAGGGTTAAATCAGATCCCATTGCTGGATGGTCCAGAAGCAGATGAAGGGCAGATTTTCAAGCCTGGAATCATCCTGATTCCAAAAAGGTATAAAGGCGAGTTGGCAGAAACGTTAGCACGCCGGGCGAAATGCTTAGTGGTATTTCGTCTGCGTTACGTTCTGAGTTCAAATTCCGCCGAGGTCGACTTTGCCTTTCATCCTTTCGGGGTCAATAAATTAAGTACCAGTTACGCACTGGGGTCGATGTAATCGACTTAATACCTATGTCTGTCCTTGTTTGTCCCCTCTGTGTTTAGCCCCTTGTGGGTAGTAAAGAAATAGGTATTTCATCTGCCGCTACGTTCTGAGTTCAAATTCCGCCGAGGTCGACTTTGCCTTTCATCCCTTCGGGGTCGATTAAATAAGTACCAGTTACACACTGGGGTCGATGTAATCGACTTAATACCTATGTCTGTCCTTGTTTGTCCCCTCTGTGTTTAGCCCCTTGTGGGTAGTAAAGAAATAGGTATTTCATCTGCCGCTACGTTCTGAGTTCAAATTCCGCCGAGGTCGACTTTGCCTTTCATCCTTTCGGGGTCGATAAATTAAGCGCCAGTTACGCACTGGGGTCGATGTAATCGACTTAATACCTATGTCTGTCCTTGTTTGTCCCCTCTGTATGTAGCCCCTTGTGGGTAGTAAAGAAATAGGTATTTCATCTGCCGCTACGTTCTGAGTTCAAATTCCGCCGAGGTCGACTTTGCCTTTCATCCTTTCGGGGTCGATAAATTAAGTACCAGTTATGCACTGGGGTCGATGTAATCGACTTAATACCTATGTCTGTCCTTGTTTGTCCCCTCTGTGTTTAGCCCCTTGTGGGTAGTAAAGAAATAGGTATTTCGTCTGCCGCTACGTTCTGAGTTCAAATTCTGCCGAGGTCGACTTTGCCTTTCATCCTTTCGGGGTCGATAAATTAAGTACCAGTTACGCACTGGGGTCGATGTGATCGACTTAATACCTATGTCTGTCCGTGTTTGTCCCGTCTGTGTTTAGCCCCTTGTGGGTAATAAAAAAAATAGATATAATATGTCTATGTAGAATAAATTCGGACCAAGATACAGGGGTCCCAGACGGACGGATGGACGGACAGAATTTCGCTTTTATTATATGTAATGCAGTGTATTTACTTATACATACTCTCTCTCTCTCTCTCTCTCTTTTTCAGGTGGCACATGGCTTGATGCTTTCACTCAGGTTTGAGCTGGGCTAGGGCAGTCCCGGCTATGGGCCGCAACCACTGCGCTGCCATCGTTCTCTTCATCAACTCAGCCGCAACTGTCGGGAACGTCACAGAGACCGAGACCCGCTCGAGCGAACAGTGTCCACCGGAGGCGACGACGACGTCGAGGAGGAGGTGGAGGAGGAAGAGGAAGTGGAGGAGGAGGCACACGGCGGCGACAGCAACTGCTTCGTCCGAGTCTACCCGTCCTCTGCGTCGCCCCACCTACCAACGCTGAAAGCAATCACGGACACCGCCACTGGGTGGCTGTGACCCCACCCTCATTCTCACATACACACACACACACCAACATCACCCCATCTCCCTCCAAACTCCGCTTTTCACTCACACCCCACCCCCCGGTCAATTCTACTTTGCACTCACCTGCCTTCCCGTCTGGCCAGCTGACCAGCCCTTTGCCGTTCCCCTCACCTCCACCCTCCTCCTCTTCACCTCATCCAGTAGCAAAACTCTCCCCACCCCCCCGTAACTCTCCTCCCACTGTACAAGCGCACGTGTACCATGGATCAATACCAGACCATCAAACAGCTGGGAGACGGAACCTACGGCAGCGTGATCCTGGCCAGGAAGCAAGACACCTCGCAACTTGTTGCCATCAAGAAGTGAGTCCTGACTTAACAAACACTTTCTCTTTCTTGTCTTTTGTTTGGCTGTGTGGTAAGTAGCTTGTTTACCAACCACATGGTTCCGGGTTCAGTCCCACTGCGCGGCACCTTGGGCAAGTGTCTTCTACTATAGCCTCGGGCCAACTAAAGCCTTGTGAGTGGATTTGGTAGACGGAAACTGAAAGAAGCCCATCATATATATATATATATATATGTGTGTGTGTCTGTATGTTTGTGTGTCTGTGTTTGTCCCCCTAGCATTGCTTGACAACCAATGCTGGTGTGTTTATGTCCCCGTCACTTAGCGGTTCGGCAAAAAGTGAATAAGTACTGGGCTTACAAAAGAATAAGTTCCGGGGTCGAGTTGCTCGATTAAAGGCAGTGCTCCAGCATGGCCGCAGTCAAATGACTGAAACAAGTAAAGAGTAGGTAAGGGTTGGCAACAGGAAATGCATCCCCTACGCCCTAGAATATTTGCCTCAATATATTGAATCTGACTCATTTGAGCAAAAGAGGAGTGGGGCTGTGTGAGAAGAACCTCCTTCCCATCCACGTTTCTTCCGGGTTCAGTCCCACTGTATTGCACTTAGGGTAAGTGTCTTCTACTATAGCCCCAGGTTCACCAAAGCCAAATGTGAGTAGATTTGGTACATGGAAACTGAAAGAAACCTGCTGAATATATACACATATATAGGCGCAGGAGTGGCTGTGTGGTAAGTAGCTTGCATCACCAACCACATGGTTCCGGGTTCAGTCCCACTGCGTGGCATCTTGGGCAAGTGTCTTCTGCTATAGCCTCGGGCCGACCAAAGCCTTGTGAGTGGATTTGGTAGACGGAAACTGAAAGAAGCCCATCATATATATATATATATATATAGATATATATATATATATATATATATGTAAGTAGCTTGCTTACCAACCACATGGTTCCAGGTTCGGTCCCACTGTGGGGCACCTTGGGCAAGTGTCTTCTACTATGGCCCCCGGCCGACCAAAGCCTTGTGAGTGGATTTGGTAGACGGAAACTGAAAGAAGCCCATCGTATATATGTATATATATATATGTAAGTAGCTTGCTTACCAACCACATGGTTCCAGGTTCGGTCCCACTGCGGGGCACCTTGGGCAAGTGTCTTCTACTATAGCCCCCGGCCGACCAAAGCCTTGTGAGTGGATTTGGTAGACGGAAACTGAAAGAAGCCCATCGTATATATGTATATATATATATGTAAGTAGCTTGCTTACCAACCACATGGTTCCGGGTTCAGTCCCACTGTGGGGCACCTTGAGCAAGTGTCTTCTACTATAGCCCCCGGCCGATCAAAGCCTTGTGAGTGGATTTGGTAGACGGAAAGTGAAAGAAGCCCATCGTATATATATATATATATATATATATATATATATATATATATATAGTGTGTGTGTGTATGTGTGTATATGTTTGTGTGTCTGTGCTTGTCCCCCTAGCATTGCTTGGAAGCCGATGCTGGTGTGTTTACGTCCCCGTCACTTAGCAGTTCGGCAAAAAGAGACCGATAGAATAAGTACTGGGCTTACAAAGAATAAGTCCTGGGGTCGATTTGCTTGACTAAAGGCGGTGCTCCAGCATTTACAAACTCAGATTAAGCCGTCCTTCTTCATATCAGACATGACTCAAACTCTTTACTCTCTTTTACTTGTTTCAGTCATTTGACTCCGGCCATGCTGGAGCACTGCCTGTAGTCGAGCAAATCGACCCCGGGACTTATTCTTTTGTAAGCCCAGTACTTATTCTATCGGTCTCTTTTGCCGAACTGCTAAGTGACGGGGACGTAAACACACCAGCATCGGTTGTCAAGCAATGCTAGGGGGACAAACATGCACACACAAACACACACATGCACATATATACGACAGGCTTCTTTCAGTTTCCGTCTACCAAATCCACTCACAAGGCATTGGTCGGCCCGGGGCTATAGCAGAAGACACTTGCCCAAGATGCCACGCAGTGGGACTGAACCCGGAACCATGTGGTTGGTTAGCAAGCTACTTACCATACAGAACTATGACAACTTTCACAGAATCTTTGGTGCTATGGGGGTGTTCGTTGACATTTTTTCACAGATGCTTCATACATAGTAGTGCATTGGATTGAGGTCTGGAGAATCAGGGGGGCCAAATGTTGGGCGTGATGTGATCATGCAAATTGTCAGCCATCCATTCGTGTGTCATTTGAGCCTTGTGTGATGGTGCAGAATCTTGCTGAAAGACATTAAGCCTTCCATTGCATACACTGTTGATCCAAGGCTTAACAACTTTAATCAGAACCACAGAAAGATCAAACACACATATATATATATATTCATATATATCTACAGATATAAAGTCTGACGTTTAAAAATATAGTAATATATAAATATACGCATACATCTGTTCTCCATGCTAGCACGGGTTGGACGGTTCAACTGGGGTCTGGGAAGCCAGAAGGCTGCACCAGGCCCAGTCTGATCTGGCAGGGTTTCTACAGCTGGATGCCCTTCCTAACGTGAGTGTAGTGGGTGCTTTTTATGTGCCACCGGCACAGGTGCCAGGGGTGTCTGGCAAATGGCCACAATTGGTTGGTGTTTTTTACATGCCACCGGCACGGGGGCCAGGCGAGTCTGGCAAACGGCCACGATCAGATGGTGCTTTTTACGTGCCACCGGCACAGGTGCCAGACGAGGCTAGCAAACGGCCACGATTGGATGGTGCTTTTTACATTTCACCGGCACGGGGCCCACCCTGAATTTATGCCTAAACTCATAAAACATTTGGTATAAATTTGTTAAATTTAAAATTTGGGATAAAAAAACATACAATGACATATTAAAATTCCAGCGAAAAATACATAGAAGAAAAATATACAAATTTACAAAAATACATAAAAGTTCTTCTACGGTCTGTTCCGGAGACGCGCCAATTAATATGTGTATATACGCAGCAGCATTCACCCTAAGGCTTTGTGGGAAAAAGCGAGGTGGCATCACATGTCCTTCATTGCTAACAACATCCAAGCCCATGACACTTGCAACCTCAGAAGGGTCTGTACATAGCCACCTGTCATTTCTTCTATTAGTTTTCTGCTCCTGGTTAAAGTTTTTTGTTTGACTAAAGGTGGTGCTCCACCATGGCTGTAGGCAAATAACTGAAACAAGTAAAAGAATAAAAGAATACATACATATATATATGTGTGTATATATATATATATATATATATATATATATATATATATATATTACGGAGATTGTACTTGCATAGCAAGTGATTTGATCTGAGATCGTGTGCTGAAACGAAAACAATTGCAGCGTGGAAGGTGTTTGTAAGCCATTTAAGAAACACACAAAAGCCGTTCGATTCACTTCAATATTTAAGTTTAATTTGTCAAAATATTTTTGTCGCTATCAGACCGCGACCTGTTCATTGAGTACAGATTTTTGTCAGTGAACAGGTCGCCGTCTTATAGCGACGATAATATTTTGACAAATTAAACTTAAATGTTGAAGTGAATCAAACGGCTTTTGTCTGTTTCTTGAATGGCTTACAAACACCTTCCACGATGCAATTATATATATATATATATAATATATATATATATATATATATACTGTTGGTGTACCGTTGGCGATTTTTTTCCTCTGTCTTCCCTTCTCTGGATCTTTCCTTCTCCTATGTTTCCGATGAAGAGCTCCGCTCGAAATGTTAAACCCTCCTTCTTCCCTTCTTTCCTTAGTGTCAAATAATACTATATTTGTTCCACGTCCTCGCATTGTTGTGTTTTTTTGTACTTTCGTGTTTGGGTTAACTATATATATACATACATACATACATACATAAACCACATATATACACATGCATATACACACATACTTTTTCCCTTTGGTTTTTCCGTTCTCTCCCTCCCTTCCACCGAAAGTAAGATTAGGGTAGAGATAAAGCACAGCCACCCCATTCCCTACCCCCGTGCCCCAGCAGCTCAGCTGGGGTGCTTACATACACCTAGGTACACAGGTGAAATAGCTTTATCGTTCAGGTATGAGCAGTAGTGGTAGAGGTAGGGAGGTGATCGTTGCGGTGGCGATGGTGGTGGTGGTGGTGGTTGTGGGTGGTGGTGTTAGGTGATCGTTGTAGTGGTTGAGGTGGGGGTGGTCATGTACAAGTGTACACATGCCTTGTCACAATTCTTAGTTCTCGTGTGTGTGTGTGTGTGTGTGCACGTGTGTGTCTACGTGTATGTATGTATATTATACATATGTATATATACGTGTATGTGTCTATATATCTCCCTTAATTATATACATATGTGTTAGTAGCCACTACACACATTTTTCTCTCTCCTTGTTTCTTTCTGTGTCCCTTTCTGTAGAAGAGCATAGGCTCAAAATGTTAAAGACCTTTTCACTTCCCAAGGCGTTATCCTAATACATCTGTTTGTTTTATACACCAACTGTTTTCATCTTTTGTTTTTTTCGTAAACTCTCCCTATATATATATATATATATATTGTATATATGTATTATTTATATATATGTATATGTATATGATATATATATATATATATATTATATATATATATAGTATATATATATGTATATATATATTGTATATATATATATGAATATATGTATATAGTATATATATATAGATATAATATATATATATATATATATATGTATATATATATGTATATATATATGTATATATAATATAATATATATATATATATATATATGTATATATTATATGTTATATATATATATATATATATATATATATATAATATATATATATATGTATATAATACATATATATATATATATATAGGCGCAGGAGTGGCTGTGTGGTAAGTAGCTTGTTTACCAACCACATGGTTCCGGGTTCAGTCCCACTGCGTGGCATCTTGGGCAAGTGTCTTCTGCTATAGCCCCAGGCCGACCAATGCGGTTCGGCAAAAGAGACCGATAGAATAAGTACTGGGCTTACAAAAAAGAATAAGTCCCGGGGTCGAGTTGCTCGACTAAATGCGGTGCTCCAGCATGGCCGCAGTCAAATGACTGAAACAAGTAAAAGAGTAAAGAGAGAGAGAGAGTATATAGGAGTGCACTACCACGTCACTCCAACTGCTACATCACCACCATCCCCACCACCATCACCATCATCACCACCACCAGCATCGTAACCCCCCTCCATCATCATCATCATCATCACCACCACCTTATATTCACTATGATGTTTTTTTTTTGTTTTCTTTAACAGAATGAAAAAGAAGTTCTATTCGTGGGATGACTGCGTCAGTTTACGGGAAGTGAAGGTAAGTGGGGTACACGGGGGTAGGTGTGTGTGTGTGTGGGTAGATGTGTATGTATGTGTGTTGGGGTACATAGCTATGGGTATATGTCTCTCTTTTTACTCTTTTACTTGTTTCAGTCATTTGACTGCGGCCATGCTGGAGCACCGCCTTTAGTCGAGCAAATCGACCCCGGGACTTATTCTTTTGTAAGCCCAGTACTTATTCTATCGGTCTCTTTTGCCGAACCGCTAAGTAACGGGGACATAAACACACCAGCATCGGTTGTCAAGCAATGCTAGGGGGACAAACACAGACACACAAACATACACACACACATATATATATATATATATATACGATGGGCTTCTTTCAGTTTCCGTCTACCAAATCCTCTCACAAGACATTGGTCGGCCCGGGGCTATAGTAGAAGACACTTGCCCAAGGTGCCATGCAGTGGGATTGAACCCGGAACCATGTGGTTGGTAAACAAGCTACTTACCACGCGCCTATATATATACATATATACGACAGGCTTCTTTCAGTTTCCGTCTACCAAATCCACTCACAAGGCTTTGGTCGGCCTGGGGCTATAGCAGAAGACACTCGCCCAAGATGCCACGCAACGGGACTGAACTCGGAACCATGTGGTTGGTAAACAAGCTACTTACCACGCGCCTATATATATACATATATACGACGGGCTTCTTTCAGTTTCCGTCTACCAAATCCACTCACAGGGCATTGGTCGGCCCGGGGCCATAGCAGAAGACACTTGCCCAAGGTGCCACACAGTGGGACTGAACCCGGAACCACGTGGCTGGTTAGCAAGCTACTTACCACACAGCCACTCCTGCGCCTTTTAGAAGGAATCTTTCACATTACGTGTGTAAGCGCTTGCCTTAAGTCCTTAAAAATGTTTTAGCTCGAAGGCCGCGGCCATGCTGGGGCACCACCTTGTCAATCATTTCGACACAACCACACCCACACCCACACATGCTTGTATTCATTATGTTTGTTTTGTGTTATTTGTTATTGTTGTTGTTGTTGTTTTGCAGTCGTTAAGGAAGCTGAATCATCCAAATATTGTGAAATTGAAAGAAGTAATTAGAGAGAATAACGAGTTATATTTTATATTTGAATACATGAAGGAGAATTTGTACCAGATGCTGAAGGACCGGTGAGTCTGTCTGTCTGTCTGTCTGTTCATACACACTGCTGCGACAGTCACACACACACACACACACACACGCATACACATGCACACACACACACTCATACACACATACACACACTCATACACACACTCACATACACTCATACACACACACATACACAGACACGTGCACACACACACACACATGCACACATACACACACACACGTGCACATGCACGCACGCACACATACATGCACACACCCATACACACACTCACACACACACATGCTAGGTTAATAATAATAATAATAATAATAATCCTTTCTACTAAGGCCTGGAATTTTCGGGGAGGGTACTTGTCGATTACATTGACCCCAGTGCATAACTGGTACTTAATTCATGAACCTTGAAAGGATTAAAGGCAAAAATCAATCTTGGTGGAATTTGAACTCAGAACATAAAGACAAACATAATCCCGCTAAGCATTTTGCCCAGCAAATTAACGATTCTGCCAACCCGTTGCCTTAATAATAATAATACATGGCTTCTGATCTTAACTGATTGGAAGTGTTATCATGTACATTGTTTTGTCTTGGTATAAAAGATGGGCTACAGCAAATATTCTACTCAATACCACAGATTTACTTGTCAGTTGTTTGACCATAAGCAGTTGACCTTAGTGGCTGACGATATGTGCATCTCTGATCAAGAGCAGAAGTAGTGGGGGAGCATCATAGCCATGTGTTGAAAGGAATTCTTAGAGGTTTGGATATTTCACTTTTGGAAACATGGGTGTTTCATTCAACATCCTTAAACAAACCTTATTCAAGGACCTTTTGAGCGGGATGGGTTACTCGACCTGAAGGAAATTCTAACTGGGCCCCACCTGCAAGGTCATGCGCTGTTCATCTTGATATGAGATCACCATGTTGTGCACATATGGTTGTGATGCATGTGCCTAGTGTACCCTTATCAGATGGGTTGTCATGATGAGTATACTGGGCTTCGTATATTTTACCCCAGTGTCACTTTGAAGGCATGCACTGCTCTCTCACTCAATAATAATAATAATATTATATTTTTCTGAGCTTGTCAAGTTCTTTCGCCGAGATATTATGATCACAGGGGATGCTCATGTCGATCAATAAGCAAATCGACATGAGCATCCCCTGTGATCATAATATCTCGGCGAAAGAATTTGACAAGCTCAGAAAATATAAAGACCTGCTCATTGAAATTGAGAAAATGTGGCATCTCAAGGCGATTACAATACCAATGATCGTAGGAGCACTAGGAATGATCAAGAAGGGAACTGAAAATTATATGAGAATGATCCCAGGCTTACCATCCCTGCAAGAAGTGCAAAAGATTGTCTTAACTGGTACATCACACGTATTGAGAAGAGCATTGTCGATGTGAGAACTGTTGCTGCTCATGTATTTTAATTTAACTTTATTTCTATCAAAAAAAAAAAAAAAAGAACGAACTAGTGAGTTTAGTTTAATGGCCTACCAATGTATACTATGAGTTTCTTTGCCCTAGGAGTCGGGAAGACACTCGGCAAGAAATGGAAGCAAATTTGAAAGAAGAAGAAAAACCCATAAATAATAATAATAATATAATAATAATAATAATAACATTAATAATGGTTTCAAATTTTGCCACAAGGGCAACAGTTTTGAGAGAGGGGATGAGTCGATTACATTGGCCCCAGTGCGTAACTGGTACTTAATTTATTGACCCTGAAAGAATGAAAGGTAAAGTTGACCTCAGCAGAATTTGAACTCCGAATATAAGTACACGAAATACTGCTGGACATTTTGCCTGGCGTGCTAACAATTCTGCCAAATTACCAACATAATAATAATAATAATAATAATAATAATAATAATAAATGCCCTGATGTAGTACCAGGCAGTGGCTCTCATGGCTTCTGATCTGAACTGATTGGAAGTGTTATCATGTACATTGTTTTGTCTTGGTATAAAAGACGGGCTACAGCAAATATTCTGCTCAATACCACAGATTTGCTTGTCAGTTGTTTGACCTTAACCAGTTGAGCATGTCCCTTAGTGGCTGACGATATTTGCATCTCTGATCACGAGCAGAAGTAGTGGGGGAGCATCATAGCCATGTGTTGAGTGGGATTCTTTGGGGTTTAAGTAATTCACCTCTGGAAACATGGGTGGTTCTTTCAACATCCTTAAAGTAGTAAAGAAATAGGTATTTTGTCTGCTGCTACGTTCTGAGTTCAAATTCCGCCGAGGTCGACTTTGCCTTTCATCCTTTCGCAGTCGATTAAATAAGTACCAGTTACGCACTGGGGTCGATATAATCGACTTAATCCATTTGTCTGTCCCTGTTTGTCCTCTTTGTGTTTAGCCCCTTGTGGGTAGTAAAGAAATAGGTATGGGTCAATAAAATAGAGGACCAATTGATCCCTGGGCTCAATGTAAATGTGTAGACCCCTCCCCTCAAAATTGTAAACCTTGTAGATACAGTTGAAAAAACTATACACACACACACACACACGCACATGTATAATGTCTGCATATTTTTCATCCTCTCTTTCTCTTCTCTGTCTGTGTGTCTTGTGTTGTCGCCGCCGTTACCATAGGGACCGTTACCTGGCGGAGTCTGTAGTTAGAAATATCATCTACCAAGTTCTGCAAGGCCTCACGTTCATGCATAAAAATGGTGAGTGTTTGACTTTTCTTCTTCGTTACCTTTTTCTCTCCCCAATTAAGTCAATTATATCGACCCCCAGTGCATAACTGGTACTTATTTAACCTTTCCCTCATTCCCTCTTTCTTTCATCCTCTTTCTATCATTCTCTCTGTTTGCGTTCCTTTTCTCATTTTCTTTCCTTCTCACTACCCCTCCAAGATACTCCAACCCCTATTTTTTTGACCCCTAATATTCTCTCTGCCTCTCCCTAATCTTTCAGGATTCTTCCACCGTGATTTGAAACCTGAGAACCTATTGTGTACAGGGCCAGACCTGATTAAAATCGCTGACTTTGGACTAGCGAGGGAAACGCGTTCGCAGCCTCCTTACACAGACTATGTCTCGACGAGATGGTAAGAAGTTTCCAGAAATTTTCCAAAGAAAATTCTAGAATTCCCAGCCAGATGCATAGTTCGGGGATCAGGGCATCTCTCCAGATGGAATCCTTCTCTGCAGTGAGGAGTCACAGTTCTGGTACTAGGGACATGGGATCTTTTCCTTTTGAACGGCAGATGTCAACACAATTTCTAGTTAACTAAAATATTGTAAACTTCGTATACTGGTAGAATGTGTTTATAAAACATCAGTTTCTCTTGGTTTTATTGAGAAAATTCTATAGTTTGTAAGATATTTCATCTGAAAATCTGAGCATTTCGGCAGTTTCAACCAATCACTCACGTCTATTGAGGTAAAAAAAAATATTCTGTGCCGTATGAATATGTCCCTCGTTTAAGAAACAGATTGGCATCTTTTCTGTTTGAACGGCAGTTTTTAACATAATTTCTAGGTAACTAAAAAATTTTAAACTTCGTATACTGGTAGAATGTGTTTATAAAACATCATTTTCTCTTGGTTTTATTGAGAAAATTCTGTAGTTTGTAAGATATTTCGTCTGAAAATCCGAGCATTTCGGCAATTTTAACCAATCCTATGCTCTCTTTTGAGCTAAAATCATTTGCTGCATCTAAAACTGAGACAACATCCTGTAACTAACCCTAAACCTCCCCCTAACCCTAAATTTTATCCTTAATTGTTAAATTAATTTAATTCCATTGCTTTTGTTTTTTTTTACATGCATAACAATTAAATTAATTTAACAATTAAGGATAAAATTTAGGGTTAGGGTTAGGAGGGAGGTTTAGGGTTAGTTACAGGATGTTGTCTCAGTTTTAGATGCAGCAAATGATTTTAGCTCAAAAGAGAGCATAGGATTGGTTAAAATTCGAAAAATTAAACTACGTTAAACAAACGAATTACAATTTTCTCAAGAAAGCCAAGAGAAAAAAATGTTTTATTTTGACACATTCTACCAGTATACGAAGTTTTAAAGTGTTTAGTTAACTAGAAATTGTGTTGACATGTGCCGTTCAAAAGGAAAAGATCCGGGACATGTTAATAGGTTGTCCCAAAAGTTCGTAAACACTTGCGAAAATTGAATTTTTACTCGCCAAGTACTAACAAAAACAACAAAAATAATTCCTCAAAATAAAGACCATTATTTTCCAAGACTTTCTACGAACTTTTGGGACAACCTTATATTAGAATGTTTCGGGAAAGAATCGCAGGACGGCTTCTTGAAACCGAGCTAAATGGCAGGAAACGTAGGAGTTGGCCAAGAATAAAATGGCTGGATCATAGCCATTGTCTCAGTTGTGGAGGTGCATGGCTTAATGGTTAAGTGTGATGAACTCATTATCGTAAGATTGGGGTTTTGATTCCTGGACCGGGTGATACATTGTCTTCTTGAGCAAGACACTTCATTTCACGTTGTTTTAGTTCACTCAGCTGGAAAACAATGATTCATACCTGCGATGGATGGGTATCCCATCCAGGTGGGGGATATATACAACACGAAACCGGGAAACTGGCCCTTATGAATCAGCAAGACTCGAGAAGGAAGCAGGTTTTTTTTTTTTTTTTGCGGAGGCTTACTCTTTTACTTGTTTCAGTCATTTGACTGCGGCCATGCTGGAGCACCGCCTTTAGTCGAGCAAATCGACCCCTGGACTTATTCTTTTGTAAGCCCAGTACTTATTCTATCGGTCTCTTTTGCCGAACTGCTAAGTAACGGGGACATAAACACACCAGCATCGGTTGTCAACCAATGCTAGGGGGACAAACACAGACACACAAACACACGCACGCATATATATATATATATATATATACGACGGGCTTCTTTCAGTTTCCGTCTACCAAATCCACTCACAAGGCATTGGTCGGCCCGAGGCTATAGTAGAAGACACTTGCCCAATGTGCCATGCAGTGGGACTGAACCCGGAACCATGTGGTTGGTAAACAAGCCACCCACCACACAGCCACTCCTGCGCCTAACCACTAGGCTTGTGGCTTAGTGGTTAGGGTGTTTGACTCATAGTCGTAAAATTGTGGTTTCAATTCCTGGACTGGATGGTGTGTTGTGTTCTTGGGCAAAACACTTCATTTCACGTTGCTCCAGTCCACTCAGCTGGCAAAAATGAGTCTTACCTGTGATGGACTGTTGTCCCGTCCAGGTGAGGTATATATGTGTGCCATGAAACTGGGAAACCAGCCCTTATGAGCCTAGCATGGCTCGAGAAGGGGACTTTACTCTTTAACCTTTGTAATCGCAGTTGGTCATACGTGGAAATCTAGCCCAACAGTGCAGGGTCAGTTGTTTCAGATAGGACCTTGTGGAGAAGATACCTGAGGACTCTCCTCCCATGACCCTCCCTTGTAGCTTGTGGAGGGAGGCATCATATTTACCTGTTGCTGTCACATAATTAATCCCCCCTGGAAATCTAGCCCAACAGTGCAGGGTCAGTTGTTTCAGATAGGACCCTATGGGGAAGATATCTGAGGATTCTCCTCCCATGACCCTTCCAGCTCCGTTCTATTTACATGTCACTCACACTCACTCATTTTCTTTCTCTCTCTGTAGGTATCGTGCCCCAGAAGTCCTCCTCCGTGCCACCAACTACAGCTCCCCCATAGACATGTGGGCAGTTGGCTGTATCATGGCCGAGGTCTACACTCTCCGTCCACTCTTCCCAGGCAGTTCAGAGATTGACCAAATATTCAAGATTAGCTCCATTCTGGGCACACCAGAAAGGGTAAGTCAGCCAGCTTCTTGCATGCGTGTGTGTGTGTATGTTCATGTGTGGGTGTGTGTGCACATCCAGGCATGTGGCTGTGTGTGTGTGTGTGTGCACATCCAGGCATGTGGCTGTGTGTGTGTGTGTGTGTGTGTGCACATCCAGGCATGTGGCTGTGTGTGTGTGTGCATGCGTAGGTATGTGTGTATGTTTGTTCGTGAGTGTGTGTGCATGTGTGTATGTGCACGTCCATGCATGTGGCTGTGTGTGTGTGTATTTTGTGCCTTGTTCTCTACTGCTACCCAGACTACCACATGTTTACTACCACTACATCCAAACTATGACTTCTACACCCACCACTGCAGAACTACTACTACTACTACCACCACCACCACCATTACTACCATTATTACTACAACCACCACTACTACTATTACTACCACAACAGTCACCACTACTACTGCCATGACCATCATTATTACTATCACCACTACTACTACTACCACCATCATGATCATCATTGTTACTACCACCACTACCATTACTACTACCACAACAGTCACCACTACTACTACCATGGCCAGCATGGTCGTTTTCAGCACCACTACCACCACCACCATTACTTCTACTACAACTACCACTCCCACCATGACCCTCACTATTACCACCTCCACCACCACTGCGACCATGACCATCCCTACTGTTATTGTTTTTGTTGTTGTCGTTGCAGAAGTGCTGGGATGAAGGCTACAGGCTTGCTGCCAGCATGAACTTTCGTTGGCCCCACTGCGTCCCCATCAACCTGAAAACAGCTGTGCCAAATGCCAACAATGAGGGGTTGGCTGTGATGAGGGACCTCATGAAGTGGAACCCTAAGGACCGACCCTCTGCTAGTCAGGTAAGTCAGGATTGAACCTCTCTCCTCGATGTTTCGACATCAGCTTAAGTCTGCTTACAAGAGAAAGGACCCACAATCCGAGTTGTGCGTACCCCATCGGAAATTGCAACTTCATCCGAGTAACATTGTATAGGTTTTGGATTTCTCTCCGAGGAATTATGAACAGGGGATTCCGTACAGGTTTCCTACATGTACCTATACCTGTTATGAATTTATTATATTTAATAATAAATCTTTCTCTATATCTCTCTCTATATAAACGGCAGTTTGTCTGTGTGTGTTTCTGTGTGTCTGTTAGGTTGTACCCTCACCCTGACCACGGCTTTCAACCGATTCTGATGAAACTCGACACACACATAGCCCAATGTCATAATTCAAAACTAACGCAGCGAAAATTTTGAAAAGTTCCCCAGTTCTGAAAAAAATCGATAAATTCGACATTTTTTTGCTATATTTTGGCTATAACTGTCTAAAAATGCTTTATAGTTATTTCCCTTACAAACCCGAGCAACGCCGGGCAATACTGCTAGTATATATATATAAAGCTGAAGTTGTCTGTGTATGGCAGGTTTGGTAGCCTTCAACTAACACTATCTCCTCCGAGACCCTACTATAGCCCCGGGCTGACCAAAGCCTTGTGAGTGGATTTGGTAAACGGAAACTGAAAGGAGCCTGTCGTATATGTCTATATATATATGTAGATGTATGTGTGTGTTTGTGTGTCTGTGTTTGTCCCCCTAGCATCGCTTGACAACCGATGCTGGTGTGTTTACGTCCCCGTCACTTAGCGGTTCGGCAAAAAGAGACGGATAGAATAAGTACTGGGCTTACAAAGAGTAAGTTCCGGGGTCGATTTGCTTTACTAAAGGCGGTGCTCTGGCATGGCCACAGTCAAATGACTGAAACAAGTAAAAGAGTCAAAAGAGAGAGAGAGTATATTATATAAAGCTGAAGTTGTCTGTGTGTGGCAGGTTTGGTAGCCTTCAACTAACACTATCTCCTCCGAGACCCTGCGGCGCAATTCGACCAAAATTGAGAGTACGATAGAAGAAGGCTTGCTCTTCCTTCCATAGAAGAAAAAATTCAAATCAGACCATGTTAACACCAAAAATTATTTACATCAAAAAGGTGCTTTTTTTCTATGAAAATCCCTATTTTTTTGCAATTTTTTGACTGCCGTGTTTCCATTTTTCGGTGTATTTCAACCAGGAAAATGTTCACTTAAAGAGAATAACAAGATACATAATGCAAAATTTTTACTTTTCAAAAATTCCAATTCTAAAGGGTCGAAACAAACCCGAGCAACGCTGGGCGATACTGCTAGTCTCTCTATATATAAAGCTTAAGTTGTCTGTGTGTGGCAGGTTTGGTAGCCGTCAACTAACACTATCTCCTCCGAGACTCTGCGGCGCAAGTTGACCAAAATTGAGAATATGATAGAAGAAGGCTTGCTCTTCATTCCGTAGGGTGTCAGCATCATGATCGTAAGATTGTGGTTTCGATTCCTGGACCAGGTGACGCATTGTGTTCTTGAGCAAGACACTTCATTTCATATCACTCCAGCCCACTCAGCTGGCAAAAATGAGTAACTCTGCAATGGACTCGTGTCCCGTCCAGCTGGGGAACACATATGCCATTAAAACCGGGAAACCGGGCCCATGAGCCTGGCTAGGCTTTAAAAGGGCGCATTTATTTATTTATTTTATATATATATACATGCATACATACATATATATGTGTATATATATATACATATATAAATATGGATATATATATATATATAAATAAATATGGATATATATATATATACTGGAGTAAACACATAAATGTGAAACAAGGTGGAAAAAAGAGTACTCAAATACCAGTGGTAGAGTAATATGCTTTATTTAAAAGCAGCAGAAAATTCTACAAAACCTGTTACTCTGAGTTTCACGTTCCCGTTCGTCGGACAGTTTTTGCTATATATATATATATATATATATATATATATATACTCTTTTACTCTTTTACCTGTTTCAGCCATCCGGCTGAGGCCATGCTGGGACACTTATTTTATAGAAGGAGCTTCTACAGGACTAGAACTGTTTCATTCAAATGAAATCATCAGGAAGCTTCCTGATGATTTCATTTGAATGAAACATTCTAGTCCTGTAGAAGCTCCTTCTATAAAATAAATTATTTACTCTGCTATGTATTGAGTACCTTATTTACTGTGGTTAACCCCGACTCACCCGGCCTACATATATATATATATATATATATACATATACATATATATATATATTATAATATATATGGATATATATATAGATATATATCTCCATGTATGTGTATATATATATATAGATATATATCTCCATGTATGTGTGTGTATATATATATATATATATATATATATATATCCATATATATAGCACCTTACCTGCCTTATGGGTCTTCTGGATACCAAAGCCTCTCATATCTATATCTATATCCATTTTTTATCTGCAGACATTAAAGTACAATTTCTTCCATGTTGGCGTCAAACTGAATGGACCAAAGCCACAACAACAGCCACCTCCACAACAACAACAACAACAACAGCAGCAACAACAACAACAACAACAGTTATATCATCACCATCATCACCAGCAGCAGCCACAACACCAGCAGCAGCATCATCATCAGCAACATCAGCAGAAACAGCAGCCAGGTGGCCATCGAATGGACGGGGAGGTTGGTGGTGTGAAGGGTGGTGAAGTGGGGAGTATCCTCCGGGAGCAGTACAAGTACCACACGCCTCACACTCACCCGCAGTTGAAGCCCCTCGCCGAGAACCGCAACAATACCAACATCCTGCCGACCCTGACATCGGGCAAGACGAATCAGGTAAGCGGAGAGACTTCTTGTGTGTGTGTGTGTGTGTGTGTGTATTTGCATGTGTGTATGTGTGTGTGTACATACATATGTTTGTATACGTGTGTATATGTATGCAAGTGTATGTAAACGTGTCTGTATTTGCATATGTATGTGTGTGTGTGTGCACATGTGTGTATGTGCATATATACATATATATATATACATATCTATATACATATATATACATACATATATATATATATACATACATATATATATACATATATATATATACATACATATATACATACATATATATATATACATACATATATATATATACACACACACATCTCTCTATTTGTATGTGCATATATATATATATATATATACACACACACACACATACACATACACACAACTCTGTATTTGTATGTGCATATATATATATATATATATATACGCTATTTCACCATGCATTACCCCTCTCTTGATATCCTACGTTCTACTTGCCTAGAACCTGCCATCATTTC
>NC_043026.1:8248269-8253269 GCF_006345805.1 Octopus sinensis
AACAGCCTAACCATAAGACAATGTACCTTCACACTCTCTCTAATATATTACCAAAACTACCACTGCTACTACAACATATACTGTTGCTTCTACTGAGGCCCTTGCTACAGTAGGGGCAGAAGAAGGAGGGAAGTGTTAGCCAGGATTAAGACCTGTTCATGTGGCCCCTTGTGTGCACATCCGTGACCCTGCACATACGTTCACATAAACAGCATGCAGTGAACCTTTTCACATAGATATACAAAATTAGTGACTTGGGCAGTAATATGGACAGTAACATCTCTTAGACACCTTTGTACAGTGTGTCTGCCTGTCAATGTCCGAGTGTCCATTTCACTGTGTGTTTATCTGCTTGTCAATGTCCGATTGTCCATTTCACTGTGTGTTTGCTTGTCAATGTGTCCGAGTGTCCATTTCACTGTGTGTTTATTTGCTTGTCAATGTCCGAGTGTCCATTTCACTGTGTGTTTGTCTGCTTGTCAGTGTCCGAGTGTCCATTTCACTGTGTGTTTGTCTGCTTGTCAATGTCCGAGTGTCCATTTCACTGTGTGTTTGTCTGCTTGTCAGTGTCCGAGTGTCCATTTCACTGTGTGTTTGTCTGCTTGTCAATGTCCGAGTGTCCATTTCACTGTGTGTTTGTCTGCTTGTCAATGTCCGAGTGTCCATTTCACTGTGTGTTTGTCTGCTTGTCAATGTCCGAGTGTCCATTTCACTGTGTGTTTGTCTGCTTGTCAGTGTCCGAGTGTCCATTTCACTGTGTGTTTGTCTGCTTGTCAATGTCCGAGTGTCCATTTCACTGTGTGTTTGTCTGCTTGTCAATGTCCGAGTGTCCATTTCACTGTGTGTTTGTCTGCTTGTCAATGTCCGAGTGTCCATTTCACTGTGTGTTTGTCTGCTTGTCAATGTCCGAGTGTCCATTTCACTGTGTGTTTGTCTGCTTGTCAATGTCCGAGTGTCCATTTCACTGTGTGTTTGTCAGCTTGTCAATGTCCGAGTGTCCATTTCACTGTGTGCCTGGACACTTGACAGGCAGATGGAAACATTGTGAAATTGACACTTGGGCTTTGACAAGTGGAAAAACTCACTGGGAAATTTACACTTGAATATTGACAAACAGACAAACACACTGTGAAATGGACACTCAGTCATTGACAAGCAGGCAGTCACACTAGGAAATTGACAGTGAGACATTGACAAGCGGACAGACACCCTGAGAAATTGACATTCAGACATGGTTACACATTAGCAGAGACAGTTAAGACTGCAAAACATGGGCTCAAAAGCTTTGATGAAAAAAAGGTGAAAATGAACAGGTATGCACACAAATATATGCAGATAATTTTTATATACACCCAGACCAACTGAAGGAGAGGCAAGAGAGAGAAAGGGGAATTCTCAAGTGTTGTCTGATATGGGTGGGGACTGGGGTGGTGGCAGTGGGCATGGGTAAGAGGAGGTAAGTGGTGGCAGCAGTGTTCGTGGTGGCGGAGGGAGGTTAAAAACAAAAATGTTCTGTCTTACTGACAACAGCCTTTATTATTAGTATTACTACCTTTAAAATCTATTATTATTGTTGTTGTTGTTGTTGTTGTTGTTATACTCAATGTGTGGTGTAGGGTGTGAGCTTGATTGGCAAAAAGAACAAGACAAGAGGAGTGTACAAATTGCAGAAGAAAGAAAATCTAATTTGTAATTAAAGAGTGAAAAAAAAAATCTATATATTTATAGGCACAGGTGTGGCTGTGTGGTAAGGAGCTTGCATACCACACAGGTGACGAGCTGGCAGAAACGTTAGCACGCCGGTCGAAAAGCTTAGCGGTATTTCGTCTGCTGTTACGTTCTGAGTTCAAATTCCGCCGAGGTCGACTTTGCTTTTCATCCTTTCGGGGTCGATTAAATAAGTACCAGTTATGCACTGGGGTCGATGTAATCAACTTAATCCGTTTGTCTGTCCTTGTTTGTCCCCTCTGTGTTTTGCCCCTTGTGGGTAGTAAAGAAATAGGTATTTCGCCTGCCGCTACGTTCTGAGTTCAAATTCCGCCAAGGTCGAATTTGCCTTTCATCCTTTCGGGGTCGATTAAATAAGTACCAGTTATGCACTGGAGTCGATATAATCGACTTAATCCGTTTGTCTGCCCCCTCTGTGTTTTGCCCCATGTGGGTAGTAAAGAAATAGGTATTTTGTCTACATGGCCACCACCAATGACGACACATTTCTCCCATCGCTTTATGCAGCCATGAAAACCTGGTCTGCAGAAGTTGGTAGGTTGCGTCTGGAGCCAAGATTTTACCTCAGAAATAGGTTTGTCATCACCCGAAAAGTGGTCCCGCTTCAAAAAGGACTTCATGGTTGGAAATAGGGGTAAGTCAGGAGGATGAGGAAGGATTTCATAGCCGCAAGAGGGTGCTTTCATCCGGGCAACATGTCACATTGTGAACTGGGGGGGGGGGGGGGGTCTTGAAGGAGGCAGACTCCTTTGGTCAGCATCCCATGATTCCCAGTGTGGGGCCTGGTAATATTTTGGTGAGGCATGTATACACAATGTTTAGTATGCCATTAAAAGAAAGGGGTCAATTTGGAAAAATTACTAAAAAAGGTTCTTATGTAAACAATTTTATCAAATTTTGGACACTTTAGAGACATCAGGTCATTTTTATCTATTCATAAATTTGACACTTTAGAGACATCAGATCTTATGAGTAGATCTGCCAAAAATGGCATGACCTGATGTCTCTAAAGTGTCAAATTTATGAATCTGTCCAAAATTTGATAAAATTGTTCACATAAGGGGTGTAAAGAACTTCTTTTAGTAACTTGTTCCCAAATTGACCCCTTTCTTTATATATTCATAAGATTATGGTAAGTAGCTTGTTTACCAACCACATGGTTCCGGGTTCAGTCCCACTGCGTGGCAGCTTGGGCAAGTGTCTTCTACTATAGCCTCGGGCCGACCAAAGCCTTCTGAGTGGGTTTGGTAGACGGAAACTGAAAGAAGCCCGTCGTATATATATATATATGTGTGTATTTGTCCTCCTAGCATTGCTTGACAACCAATGCTGGTGTGTTTATGTCCCCGTCACTAGCGGTTCGGTAAAAAGAGACCGATAGAATAAGTACTGGGCTTACAAAAGAATAATTCCCGGGGTCGATTTGCTTGACTATAAAGGCGGTGCTCCAGCATGGCTGCAGTCAAATGACTGAAACAAGTAAAAGAGTAAAGAGTATGTGAAGACATGTAGGTAGAAACGCCTGTGTTTCCTACACATTTTTTTATGTCCGTTGCCCTATTTTTTTTTATTTGTTTCCGGGTAATATTGTAAACACTTACCAAATTTTGAATAACAAAAAATTAAATATCATAAAGGGACATCAGGATTTTAGAAATGATTCAATGGGGCATGGCCAAAAATCGGTTGAAAAACTACTGATGCCACGCTGCTCTGCTCTGATGGAGCTCCATAATTTCTGCAGCAGAGAAGTATAATATGCCCCATTAATTGTGGAGCCCTTTGCCAGAAAATCTATCATAACTACTTCACACTGGTCCCAAAAGACTGTGAGCATCACCTTGTCTGCTGAGGGTTGGATATGACCCTTCTTTGGTGGCGATGAATTATGCTTCCATTGCTTTGATGGCATCCTGCAATTTCTGCAGCAGAGAAGCATGATGTGCCCCATTAATTGTGGAGCCCTTTGCCAGAAAATCCATCATCACTACTTCACACTGGTCCCAAAAGACTGAGCATCACCTTGTCTGCTGAGGGTTGGATATGATCCTTCTTTGGAGGCGATGCGTTATGCTTCCATTGCTTTGATGCATCCTGCAATTTCTGCAGCAGAGAAGCATGATGTGCCCCGTTAATTGTGGAGCCCTTTGCCAGAAAATCCATCATCACTAATCTGTGCTAGTCCAAAAAGATTGAGCATCACCTTGCCTGGTCAGGGCTGGACACGACCCTTCTTTGGAGGTGATGAGTTATCATACTTCCATTGTTTTGACTGGACTTTAGTCTCAGGACCATTGTGATGGACCCATGCTTCATCCTGTGGGATAAGTCTGCCAAAAAAAAACCTCCTCATTTTCTTGACACATTGCCAAAAGGGCCTTAGAACAATTGACCCGTTCCTGCTTTTGAAAAGATGTGAGCATCTGGGGAATCCATTGTGCTGATAACATGTACAAATGGTTGTAAATGAGTTTTTTTCCCACAGATCCTAAGCTTATCTTCACTTTTTGGGTTAGTTGCCATAAAGTTCTGTGGTGATCCTCCAAAATGGCAGCTTCCACTTTATGGATGGCATCATCATCAATGGCAGAATGTGGATGTCCAACAGTTTCCACCAATGTCCAGCCCCATTTGAACAGGTGATGCCAGTGCTTGACTATGTTGTATGATGGTGCATTGTCACCATAAGTGCTTCTTTCATCTCATCATTTGGTGTACGACCTTCCAAGTATAAGAACCTGATCCCTGATCTGCATTCAACTGCCTCCATTATAACAGCTTAGTCCACTTCAGCAGCCGCAAAAGACAAACGAATCCGAGTGGAAAGCTGCAATTTACAATGTGACATGGAGAGACAGGTATGACTATACCTGTACAAGTTCCGTTTCCTGCAATAATTGGAAATCTTAAACGAACACTATGGAATAAAATTACTTAAACGAAATGCCAACTAATAAAGTGTATATATAAAAAAAAAAAAAGGAATTAGCAAGAACTTAGGAAGAATTGAACTTGCTTTCTGCAGATTGATATCTCCATGTCTTTACCCACACAACCATCAAGATATAAATGCTAAAAAGGGTTTAAAAATAAGATACTTAAATTTATCCCAGCAAAAAGATCATTCATGAAAATAGCTTTAACTATCTCATTTTTTTAGCTACTTTCTGGGGCCCTGCCAGGTGGGTAAGTGGATGAGGATATCTGGCGTGGGATGAAGGTTCAACATGCAGCTAAGTGAGCAAGCTGGAGATCTTGGGCCCTGGTATGAG
>NC_043026.1:8258269-8283269 GCF_006345805.1 Octopus sinensis
ATTGCAATGATTAAGTGCAAGTCGTTTACTTAATTAAGGTTTATTTACATTGGAATAGGTTGTTTCCCTTTCCCTCGGGTTATTGTAATCGGTCAGTTCCTAATGTACGTTTTCACAGCACATTGTCTGCAGATGTTCACATATCTAACAGTTTCTTAGTGTTATCCAGAAGCTGCTTCACAGAAATCATTCCTTATCAATCAATCCATCAGTCATATTTTCTCTTCTTACTTATTGCATAACCACATCCCATTTTGCAAAGCTTGTCACTTATTCATCGGTTGGTTCAACAGCCATCCTATATCTACCAGTTGCTTATGTCATTCATATCTTGCTTTGCTAACACTGCTTTGTCTACTTCATAAACTTATATTTCATATCAGAAATAGCTTTAGCAGTTTTTGATATACTCTGTGGTGGGTTTGTCTCAAGGCTATCATTCTTTCCTGTAAATTAAATCATTTTCTTGATGTTGAAATTGTAGTATTTCCCAGTTCTATTTTCACTGCTGTTGCATTTATAAATATTTACCCTGTTAGTACTTCTTCAATTCTTTTATTAAGTATATTTGCGATGTTATATCTTTATTATTGAAAGTACATTTATTGTCCATTTCCTCAAACTGAAGCATGCTTGAATAGAAATGATGGATTTCTTCAAGAAATATTGTGTAACGAGTGTATGTATTGTGTGAAAATGGTTTTGAAAGTTCTTTTTGTTGTTCCGATGTAGATTTTATTGTTTTGTTATGCAACTTTAATTCAGGGGTATGGCTTTGATCTACTGCATTTTTGTCCATGAATTTTCAGATACATGTTTATAGCTTTCTATGGCATGTTTAGATTTCATGTGCAACCGTAGCTCACTTTTACATTGTTCTTATTGAATAGCCTGTGATATCTATGGTCAGTTATGAAATATTTGATGATGAATAGTAGGAAGTATATTTTTGTTCGTCACATTTAGACTGAAAGGTGGGTTGAACCAGCTGATTTTTATAGTTTGACTGGTATTTTGTTTCATTGGTATAACATTAAATACACGCACGTTCTTTTCTTTGATTCTGCTTGGTTGGATGATAGTGGAAACTCTTTAGTTTATGCTGTTTGTTGACTAGATACTTTATTAGGTGGTTGGAATACATTTGTATACTGTAGCACAACGTCCAATTTCCCATAAACCCGGTTATCTTTCTGTGGATAGGTTTTTAGTATTACAGGGAAAATTTAATAAAGGTAGATTTGTTTGGATGGATGTTTTGAGATTGAACTCTTTGAGGCATTTACGTTTTCTCTTTGTCTTTTACATTTCATTCCAAGCAGAATAATTTATGTCTGGTTACTATGTTATCATCTCTCTTCTGGATTTGTTGCTTAATCTTTTTAGTGTATGTGTGTGTGTGTATGTATATATATATATATATATATCTCTAATGTAGGATAAAACTTTTTCGAAAAAAAAATTTGATCAATGGCCAGCATATTAAAAAAAATACCTTTAAAGGTTAAATTTATAAACAACTTATAAATAAGGGCAAACGAAAAAATTTCTAATGCCAAATATGCCGAAATTGGACATATTGTCCATAACCATATAATTTTTCACAATACGCACGCTACTCGAAAAAAAGGTCGACAGAAATTTCATTTATTTCTTTGCCACATTTATCACTGCCGGAGGGAGGGTTCTTTCGAACCAACCCTGAAATCGGTCTGATATGGTAATAATGGAATTTTTATGAAATTTCTGTCAACTTTTTTTCGAGTAGCGTGCATATTGTGAAAAAATTATATGGTTATGGACAATATGTCCAATTTCAGCATATTTGGCATTAGAAATTTTTTCATTTGCCCTTATTTATAAGTTGTATATATATATATATATATATATATATACCCATACACGTGCTGTTTATGGACATTTTCCTTCTCAGGATTTTTCTTTTCTCCTTTCTGATGAAGAGCTTATACTTGAAACATGAAAAAACCCACTCTTCTTTCCATCTTCACTGAGCAGTGTTACAGTATTTCATTTATCAGCAGTCTGAGCTATTGTAGTACTGCCGGTAGTAGTAGTGGTAGTCAAACAATAGTAGGGCTTCTGTAGTGGTGGCACTACACTTAAAATACTCTCTGGGTGTTTTGTGATAGCGGCACCATGACAACTAGATGCAGTGTAGACAATTACAATTACAGTACAGGCGGCAGTTGTAGTAAAGCAGAGGTAAAATTGGTGGCAGTGTAGGTAGCAGTAACACTAAACTTAGCTGCACTTCTAGTTCTGGTAATAACTGACAGGATTGATGTGGCAGTGTTGGTAGTAGTATTATACAAACTTGCAGTACAGGCAGTAGCAATAGTGGTGGTAATTGAAATGGTGCTGTTATGACTACAAACCCTCTGGTTTTTTTTACTCTCTCTCTCTCTCTCTCTAGTTGAAATTCTAGTTCTGGCAGTAGTTGTAGTGGTGATACAGTGGCAGTGTTGGTACTAGTGTCACCCACAACAGGACAGCAGGCAACTGTAGTTGTGTGGGTAGAAGTGGTTGAATTGATGAAGCTGTCACTACAAGCTTTCTGTTCTCTCTCTCTCTGCTACCCTCTCAGATCTCTTACTTCCTCTTCCCCCTTCTACCTCCTACCAACACTTTCTGTTCTCTCTCTCTCTCTGCTACCCTCTCAGATCTCTTACTTCCTCTTCCCCCTTCTACCTCCTACCAACACTTTCTGTTCTCTCTCTCTCTGCTACCCTCTCAGATCTCTTACTTCCTCTTCCCCCTTCTACCTCCTACCAACACTTTCTGTTCTCTCTCTCTCTGCTACCCTCTCAGATCTCTTACTTCCTCTTCCCCCTTCTACCTCCTACCAACACTTTCTGTTCTCTCTCTCTCTGCTACCCTCTCAGATCTCTTACTTCCTCTTCCCCCTTCTACCTCCTACCAACACTTTCTGTTCTCTCCCTCCCATGCCTCCCACCATCTTTATTTCCACTTCCATCCCTCAGCTCACTCCCACTCTCTATCTCTCTCTCCCTCTCTTTCCACAATACAGTTGTTCCAGCTATCAACCTCCATCCACCACCACTACCACTCATTCTATAACCTTTTACCACTTCCTTTCCCTCCTTCACTTCTCTTATCCCCTCTCTCTCTCTCTCTGTTTCCACAATGCAGCTATTCAAGCCTACACCCACCACCACCACCATCTTCCCACTCTTTACTTCCACTTCTCTCTCTCTCTCTCTCCTTCACTTTCTCTCGCTCCCTTTCTGTCTCTACAAAGCGTCTGTTGCGGCCACCATGCTCCAACCGCCTCCACCATCACCACTAAAGTGTCTCTCAAGAAGTGTAAATGAAGAGAAGGTCTTCATCGGTGCCATAACGTTTGCGGGCCGTGTCAAAGGTCTTCCAACTGCAACTGCTGACTTCATCTGGAGAGAGAAAGAAAGAGAATAGACAATAAAAGAGGAAGTGGGGCAGAAAAGAGACAGAAAGGGAGAAAAGACAGGTAAAAAGGAAAAAAAACCCAGAAAAGTAAGAGACAAATAGAGGTGGGGGGAGAGTGAAGGGAAGAGAATGGAGGAGGGGAAGAAGAGAGATAGATAATGATGCAAATAAACACACCTGGACTTGATATATAAAATTTACATACATATATACATGTAAATATATACAGGGACATTAATGACATGTAGGAACATGGTATTTTGTTATGCAATTACAATATACTGTGTAGTATATTATGTTTGCATAACAAAATACCATGTCCCTAGAAATCATTAATATTTGCATACCAGCTTCCAGGAGTGTGTTTGTAAAATTGGTATATCCAATAACATTACAGTGGAGGCGCGTGGCTTAGTGGTTAGGGTGTCAGCACCATGATCGTAAGATTGTGGTTTCAACTCCTGGACCGGGCAACGCATTGTGTTCTTGAGCAAAACACTTCATTTCACGTTGCTCCAATCCACTCAGCTGGCAAAAGTGAGTAACGCTGTGATGGACTGGTGTCCCGTCCAGCTGGGGAACACATACGCCATAGAAACCGGGAAAATGGGCCCATGAGTCTGGCTAGACTTTAAAAGGGCACATTTATTTAATTATTTTAATAACATTACACCACTAGTGGCTATTGAGTTCGTGGATGATTAAAGGATTGGATGGATACTGATGAAGGAGCAAAAACTCCCGGAATATGGCATATACACCAATTAACCAATTTTCCTCTTCAATCTCATTGATGTTTACATAAAGCAGTGCTGGTTACACTTTCCATAGGAAATCTGTAGAGATAATCTGAATGAGTGATATAGGGATATGTAGAGAGAGAAAGAACAACTGAAAATATTTAGAAGGTGAACGTCTATGTATAAGCATATAGATATTAATGGATTTGTAGAACAAATCTGCACAGAGTACAAAAATTACAGAAAACAAAGGAGAGAAGACATGGTATTTCAGGCCTGACAGCTGTTTCTGGGGGTCTTGGAATAACTCAACAGAGCACTATCTACCTAGATATCTCGCTTTAAATATATATATATATATATATATATATATATATACATGATGATGGCTGCCCCCTCATTATCGAGTATGGCCATTGCACGAAGCTTAACTGTTATTGGTGCAGTGATCGAATGTGACTTTTTAGCCCAGCTAAAGATCTACAATGTCTTGTACAGAATTGGCAACTAAGACCTTTACTGGTAATAGCTGGCTGTAGTTGTAACTGGGCTTCATGTACCTTTGCATGTCGTTTAAGTCCTCCTGCCGAATTACACTCTCTTCCACATGCCCGACAGATATGATTTGTATGGTGTGTAACACCACCACCATTGGCCAGGTTGTCACTCATCTGTCTCGTTTTATGACTACGAAGATGACTCATGAGTCCAGCTTTACTGAGGCAGGGTCTTGCACAGACATTGCATGTCAGAATCAAAGGAAGACCCTTCCCTTCTGGAAGTGTAACAACGATGCCCTTCCTGACATCCTTCCTTACTTTCTCATGTGCAACTCGAGATTTCTCAAAAGTGGCTGTCCCCTCGTGCACAATCCTTCACCTGCTACGATCAATAGCTATGCCCTCCCATATACACACATATACATACACGCACATATATACACACACATCAATTATCACTAATAGTGACTGAGGGTGCAAGGTAGCGCTTACATTGCTAAAAACAAATGTCAAAGACCCCTTATGGCCACGAAAAGTACATCCCTGCACTGACAGGGGAGATAACCACAAATCAGTGAGTGAGGTCACTATACTATACTAGCTTCACTTAGGTCATCAGTAGTAGTCCCTCCATCACAGATGGTTAAGCTAATTCCCAGCTCTTAGTATATAGGCGCAAGAGTGGCTGTGTGGTAAGTAGCTTGCTAACTAACCACAGGGTTCTGGGTTCAGTCCCACTGCGTGGCATCTTGGGCAAGTGTCTTCTGCTATAGCCTCGGGCCGACCAAAGCCTTGTGAGTGGATTTGGTAGACGGAAACTGAAAGAAGCCCGTTGTATATATGTATATATATATATATGTATGTGTGTCTGTGTTTGTCCCCCTAGCATTGCTTGACAACCGATGCTGGTGTGTTTACGTCCCCGTCACTTAGCAGTTCGGCAAAAAGAGACCGATAGAATAAGTACTAGGCTTACAAAGAATAAGTCCCGGGGTCGATTTGCTCGACTAAAAGGCAGTGCTCCAGCATGGCCGCAGTCAAATGACTGAAACAAGTAAAAGAGTATTTACCATATGAATCAATGGATGGTTGGGCAAAATGGTAAAGTGAAAATTATAAAATAACAAAGGAGGCTAAATGTAATATGGACCCAAAAAGGAAGAATT
The DNA here is from genome assembly GCF_006345805.1 of Octopus sinensis. Taxonomy (NCBI): domain Eukaryota; kingdom Metazoa; phylum Mollusca; class Cephalopoda; order Octopoda; family Octopodidae; genus Octopus; species Octopus sinensis. Next base: position 8,264,120 of record NC_043026.1, read on the forward strand.
CAGTTGTCACTAATTGTAACTGATGGTGCAGGGTGCTAGAAACAAGAGCCAAAGACCCTAGCCTAACCATCAGTGATTGGGTAGTCACTATTGATGGGCCAAGTGAAACTAGCTAATATGGTGACCTCACTTGCTGTGTGGCAATTATCTCCCCTGTCACTGCATAGACATATGCTCTTTTGTGGGAGTAAGGGTCTTTGACTCTTGTTTCTAGCATTATAAATGCTACCGCACATCCTCAGTCGCTGTTAGTAATAACTGAAATTTTCCTGTTTGGTACAAGAGGTGGTGCTGCTCCAGAATGGCCACAGTCTGATGAATCAAAACAAAAAATAAAACAAAATGAGAAAAGAAAGTGTAAGGTATGGGTGGGGGGGGGCAGACGGATTAATAAGGGATAATCTCTACTTACCATGATTCAGTGCAGGGTTTTTGTAGTAGATTTGTTGTTTGATCTTGTTGTACCCACAGACGACAACAAAGTGACCTTTGTGGTGGTGGTGGTCGTGGCGGAAAAGAGAAAAGGAAAACTTGGCGTTAATTCAACGGTGGTGGTCATTGTCGTAGGGCTAATGGAGTTTTTACATCCTGTCGCAAACCCCTAGCTAAGCTGTTGCTGTTTAGCCCCAGGTCAGTCCCGATCCAGCAGACCTATGATCAAAGATGTTCCAGCTGTGACCATCCTGTCTTTTATTATTCATGCATCGTGTATCTAGGACTACATTATCTAATGTGTCCTTCCTTGTTGTTGTTTAGCCACAGGTCAGTCCTGATCCAGTAGACCTATGATCAAAGATGTTCCAGCTGTGACCATCCTGTCTTTTATTATTCATGCATCGTGTATCTGGGAGTACATTATCTAATGTGTCCTTCCTTGTTGTTGTTTAGCCACAGGTCAGTCCTGATCTAGTAGACCTATGATCAAAGATGATCCAACTGTGACCATCTTGTCTTTTAGTCAGACATAGTGTATCTAGGACTACATCATTTAATGTGCCCTTCCTTGTGATTGTTTAGCCCCAGGTCAGACCTGATCCAGCAGGCCTATAATCAAACATGACCCAGCTGTGACCATCCAGTCCTTTAATTAGACTTAGTGTATCTAGGACTACATTTTCTGAAGTATCCTTTGTTGTTGATTAGCTCCAGATCACTCCTGAACCACCTGTGACCATCCTGTCTTTTATTTAGACATAGCGTATTGAGGACAAGATAATTTAATATGTTCTCCCTTGTTATTGTTTAACCCCAAGCTGGTCCTGAGCAAGCAGACCTATGATCAAAGTGGTTCCAGCCATGCCCATATTCAGCCTGAAAACAGAGACTCCTACACACTAGACTTGCTGCAGAAACAATAACCTTGGGTTAAACAACTGCAACAGACATGATTCAATAATGTACTCCTAGATAGACTGTGGCTGGATGTTGGAAATACTGGGAGTTGGAACTTCATGGATCATAGATCTGGATTGTGTGGGAGAAATAGTGTTGTGAGGATGGTGTTGTGTTGTGTGGGAGAGATAGTGTTGTGAGGATGGTGTTGTGTTGCAGATGGCTTTTGGACTTTGTGGGAGAGAGAGTGTTGTGATGATGGTGTTGTGTTGCAGATGGGTTTGGACTGTGTGGGAGAGATAGTGTTGTGTAGCAGATGGCTTTAGGACTTTGTGGGAGAGATAGTGTTGTGTTGCAGATGAGTTTGGACTGTGTGGGAGAGATAGTGTTGTTAGGATGGTGTTGTGTTGCAGAAGGTTTGGGACTGTGTGTGGGAGATAGTGTTGTAGAAATGTCTATATGTATGAGTGTGATTAAAGAGGTTAAAGAGGGACCAGGGACAAGTAGGGAACAAGTTGCTGCAGTAAGATGTTGTGTCCCTCAAACAACCAGGTTGACTTGGATTGAGAAGTAATTGTGAGTAACAGATTTGAGATGTCAATGTTGTTGAGCAAAAGAATATTAACAACAACAACAACGATGATGATGATGATAATGATGATGATGTAATAATTTACTTTAATATGACATAAGTAACCATAGCAACATTAATGTCCACTGACCTTGGTAAGAACTGCGGCTGTCTCGGAAGCATGTCAAATGTCCACATTTCTGATGCGAAAGAGAAATAAAAAAATTAAAAGAGGGAAAAGAAGAGAAAGAAAGCAAAGAAATACTGAAAGGAAAGAAAGAAAGAAAGAAATAAAGAAGATGTGATTGTGGGTTTAAGAAGCTTGCTTCCCAATCACATGGTTTGGGGTTCAATTCTGCTGCATGGCACCTTGAAAAAGTGTCTTCTACTATAGCTTTAGAATGACCAAAAGCCTTGTGCATAAATTTGCCAGATGGAAACTGAAAGAAGCCTATCGTGCATATAGGCATCAGGGATGTGCTGCCTAGGTAGGTAATGCTTACCTTGAATAAACTAGATCAGCAACAACATTTTCCTTTTATGGCAAAATATGCAACATCGATGTTTCCTAGGGCTAAATGGTGGTGGTGTAATTCCCCTACGGGACTGTCACATTGAGTTGACAGTATACGACCACTATATCGCTCCACCACTGCTCATGTCTCTCTGAGACATTTAGAAATTCAATATTTCTAATTTCGGTGATCAGTAAAAATTTTTTTACTGAAAATAGGATATATTTGCGAAGAGGTTGCAGTCATCTCAGCGAGCGAGGCAGGCTACCCTGGACTGATGACGAGCAATACACTCAGAAACATATGTCTTCAGGTGCTTAGTCCCAGGTGGCGGGGGTGATTGCCTGCCCTTCGCAAATATAAGGACACAGAAAATGTATCAAAGCCGACAGGAGACGTCGATGCTTCCTAGGGCTAAACAGCGGTGATGTCACATTGAGTTGACAGTATACGACCACTCTATCACTCCACCACTGCTCATGTCTCTCTGAGACATTTAGAAATTCAATATTTCTAAAGTATTATATAAGCTTAAAGCTTATACCGATCACCATGTACAGGAAAACCTACTTTTTCCTGTCGAGGGCTTATATGCCCCATTGTTAGACTATTTTATTTAGTCATTTCACGGTGGTCTCTTATAAGCTCTAAGCTTATAAAATTCTATTTTCATTATTTACAGAAAAAAAAAAAAAAATATATATATATATATATATAGGTGCAAGAGTGGCTGTGTGGTAAGTAGTTTGTTTACCAACCACATGGTTCCGGGTTCAGTCCCACTGCGTGGCACCTTGGGCAAGTGTCTTCTACTATAGCCTCGGGCCGACCAATGTCTTGTGAGTGGATTTGGTAGATGGAAACTGAAAGAAGCCTGTCGCATATATGTATATATATATATGCGTGTGTGTGTCTGTGTTTGTCCCCCTAGCATTGCTTGACAACCGATGCTGGTGTGTTTATGTCCCCATTACTTAGCGGTTCGGCAAAAGAGACCGATAGAATAAGTACTGGGCTTACAAAGAATAAGTCCCGGGGTCAATTTGCTCGACTAAAGGCAGTGCTCCAGGATGGCCGCAGTCAAATGACTGAAACAAGTAAAAGAGTAAAGAGTATATATATGTATGTTTGTGTGTCTGTGTTTGTCCCCCCCATCATCGCTTGAAAACTGATGTTGATGTGTTTACGTCTCCGTGACTTAGCAGTTCAGCAAAAGAGACCAATAGAATAAGTACTAGGCTTACAAAGAATAAGTGCTGCGGTCGATTTGTTTGACTAAGGCGGTGCTCCAGCATGGCCGTTGTCAAAGGACTGAAACAAATAATAGAATGGTAATAAAACTCGTCCCCTAACCTCATAGAAAATGTTCTGTGTGAGTACAAGGGAGTCGAGGAGACAGATGAGGATGTTTCCGAGGCTGAGATGTTGGAGGATGGTTTGGAGTTCAACAGATCTAAGAAGAAAAAGAATTAGAATTAAAAGTGTGAGTTGCATATGAAGTGGAGACCTTCATTCGTACATGGAGCTGACTGATGCAAGAAAATGATTAATGATTTGTGATTGTGACTGTTGTAAGAAAATGATTAATGATTTGTGATTGTTGTAAGAAAATGATTAATGATTTGTGATTGTGACTGTTGTAAGAAAATGATTAATGATTTGTGATTGTGACTGTTGTAAGAAAATGATTAATGATTTGTGATTGTGACTGTTGTAAGAAAATGATTAATGATTGTTGTAAGAAAATGATTAATGATTTGTGATTGTGACTGTTGTAAGAAAATGATGAATGATTTGTGATTGTGACTGTTGTAAGAAAATGATTAATGATTTGTGATTGTTGTAAGAAAATGATTAATGATTTGTGATTGTGACTGTTGTAAGAAAATGATTAATGATTTGTGATTGTGACTGTTGTAAGAAAATGATTAATGATTTGTGATTGTGACTGTTGTAAGAAAATGATTAGTGATTGTGACTGTTGTAAGAAAATGATTAATGATTTGTGATTGTGACTGTTGTAAGAAAATGATTAATGATTGTTGTAAGAAAATGATTGATTTGTGATTGTGACTGTTGTAAGAAAATGATTAATGATTGTTGTAAGAAAATGATTAATGATTTGTGATTGTGACTGTTGTAAGAAAATGATTAATGATTTGTGATTGTTGTAAGAAAATGATTAATGATTTGTGATTGTTGTAAGAAAATGATTAATGATTTGTGATTGTGACTGTTGTAAGAAAATGATTAATGATTTGTGATTGTGACTGTTGTAAGAAAATGATTAATGATTTGTGATTGTGACTGTTGTAAGAAAATGATTAATGATTTGTGATTGTGACTGTTGTAAGAAAATGATTAATGATTTGTGATCAAAAGAACTTCAGATAAGTTTATTTTGGCTTTTATTCAGACACAGTCTACCTAAGACTATATCATCTTGTTGTTTAGCCCAAGGTCATTCCTCATCCAGCAGACCTGATCAAAGACGTTCCAGCTGTGACCATCATGCTTTTCATTCAGACAGTGTATCTAGGACCACATTATCTAAAGTATACTTCTTTCTTGTTGTTTAGCCCCAGGTCGGTCCTGATCCACTACACCTATGATCAAATGCGTTTCAGCTGAGACCATCTTGTCATTATTCCAGCATAGTGTACCTAGGACTACACTAATGTGCCCCACCACCACCACCACCACCACCACTACCACCATCACCACCACCACCACACTTTAAAAATTTTTTAGTTGATTTTCCTTTTTAGCTGGCTGAGTGACCCCAGAAGAGTGTCAGTTTCCATAGGATACGCAGTGTGTGAGTGTGTGTATGTGCATACGTGAGTGTTTGTGTGTATGTGTATATGCGTGTGTGCACAGGTGTGTACCTTTGCCGTGATATCACATAATGGTTGCAAATGAACATCAGCATCACACAAGTGATGTTGTTTGTATCTTGTCTTCTGTGTTTGGTGATGAGGAGAAACATTCTGTTGCTTGGAAACAGATGACGGTTGGCAACATGTAGGGTCTCTGGCTGTAGAAAATCTGCCTCACCAAATTCCACCTGACCTATTCAAGCCTGGAAAATGGATGTTGACCACATGTGTACCGTTGGTGATTTTTTTCCTCCGTCTTCCCTTCCTTGGATCTTTCCTTTTCTTATATTTCTGATGAAGAGCGCTCTGCTCGAAATGTTAAATCCTCCCTCTTTCTTTCCTTTCCTGAGCGTCCAATAACACTATACTTGTTCCACGTCCTCGCGTTGTTGTGTTTTCTCTTGGTGTTTTCCTGTATGGATTAACTATACATACATACAAGGAGGGGCTGAAAAGTTCCAGGCTTTAAGGGTATCATGGAAGGGTAGAGCAGTTACCTTTACAGGGGAGGTAGGACAACTATTAAGAAGATATGCAAAAAACTATTAAGGAGAAGATATGATAGTAAGTGAGGTTTGGTGACAGGGAAGGCATCCAGCTGTAGAAAATCTTTCCATGCAAGCATGGAATATTGAACATAAAAACAATGATGACAAAGACTAAATGTACTCACTGTTTTGTTACCGAGACTCCGTTTCTGTGTGCACTTTCAAACAGTTGATTTATCTTTGCCTCGTCACTGTCAAAATGGCTTTGGTAGAATTTCTGTAAATTAGAGAAGGAACCGATAAACCTTTTTGATACTATAAATCAAAATCAAAATCGATCAACATCAATGGAAATTGCAGCTGTGATACCAGTGCCGGTGGCACGTAAGCGAACCATCCGATCGTGGCACGTAAAAAGCACCATCCGATTGTGGCCGTTGCCAGCCTCGCCTGGCCCCGTAAAAAGTACCATCCGACCGTGGCTGTTTGCCAGCCTCGCCTGGCCTCCCTGCCGGTGGCACGTAAAAAGTACCATCCGACCGTGCCCGTTTGCCAGCCTCGCCTGGCCCCATGCCGGTGGCACGTAAAAAGTACCATCCGACCGTGGCTGTTTGCCAGCCTGGCCTGGCCTCCCTGCCGGTGGCACGTAAAAAGTACCATCCGACCGTGGCCGTTTGCCAGCCTTGCCTGGCACGTAAAAAGTACCATCCGACCATGGCCGTTTGCCAGCCTCGTCTGGCACCTGTGCCGGTGGCACGTAAAAAGTACCATCCGACCGTGGCCGTTTGCCAGCCCCGTCTGGCACCTGTGCCAGTGGCATGTAAAAAGCACCCACTACACTCATGGAGTGGTTGGCATGAGGAAGGGCATCCAGCCGTAGAAACACTGCCACATCAGATTGGAGCCAGGTGCAGCCTTCTGGCTTCCCAGACTCCAGTTGAACCGTCCAGCCCATGCTAGCATGGAAAGCGGACGCTAAATGATGATGATGATGATGATGATGATTTCGACTGAAATTAATTATCTTCATTCCGATTAATATATAATCCTCATACTTGTGAACACAAACTTTAGCAAGGTTACCGCTGTCACCCTTGCCACCAACCACTTCCTTTCAGCCAATTCAACATGTGAAACCATTCATCCAGGAACATTTCTTTTCCTCCCTCTGTCCCCCCCACCCTGATTCCTCTCTGTTGAAAAATGTATCAATAGGTGCAGGAGTAGCTGTGTGGTAAGTAGCTTGTTTACCAACCGCATGGTTCCGGGTTCAGTCCCACTGCGTGGCACCTTGGGCAAGTGTCTTCTACTATAGCCTCGGGCCGACCAATGCCTTGTGAGTGGATTTGGTAGATGGAAACTGAAAGAAGCCTCTCGTATATATGTATATATATATATAATGTATGTGTGTATGTATATGTTTGTGTGTCTCTGTTTGTCCCCCCAGCATTGCTTGACAACCGATGCTGGTGTGTTTACGTCCCCGTCACTTAGCGGTTCGACAAAAGAGACCGATAGAATAAGTACTGGGCTTACAAAGAATAAGTCCCGGGGTCGATTTGCTCGACTAAAGGCGGTGCTCCAGCATGGCCGCAGTCAAATGACTGAAACAAGTAAAAGAGTAAAAGAGATTAAACCATCGAAGACTCTTCCATTTCTCTTGGGTATCAAACAAATACACATTATTTGCCGTTTCCTCTCCTGTCTCTGTATTTAGTCTTTTGTACAATTTCAGAGCATACAAAAAATCTAATGCTCTTAGGTTAGACTTTTTGGTGGGCAACCAGATTTGAACACTCTCAAGTGTAACTGCCCAAAACTGTAAGGACAATCTGGAAACTTGACTGATGAAAGAAGGCCTTTTTTTTCCTGACCACCTGTGTATCATCTATCTGTCTGGATATTTTATTGTGCTTTATTGCATTTTTGTTCCATTTTATATATATATATATATATCGACTTAATTAAGTTTAATTTAATTTAATTAGGCTGGTATGCCATTAAAAACATCGAAACAATGCATTGTCTAAAGATGAATAGGGTAAATGTTTTTTTAATTTTCCTTTAATTTCTGAATTACTATTAATTGGCGGTTTGAGTCCTGGCTGCTCTTTCTAGTGGGTCGAATGGCCTATTTGAGGCCGTTCCTCAATTGTTGTTGAATATATATATAAATGAAGTTTAACGCAGGTATAAATTAAATACTTTTACTTCCGACACATGTTTCGAAGATTTCACTATTATTATTCAAAAGAATAAATGGTATAAAACAATGCAATCTTCTCTTCAGGGAAGTGAAAAAACGAAACTCATCAATAAGACATTTTAACAGAAAATGATGGATATGTATAGTGATTTACTGAACGCTATGTAAATTTCATTTAATCAAGATATCCTTGGCCTGAAGAGTAGCCTCCGTTCCTTAACGCTTGTATACACACATACACACACGTATTTACTTTGCTTTCAAATGGGTGAGGGTTGGCGACAGTAAGTGCCACTAGCCATGGAAGATCTGCCTCAAATATGCACAGCCTGACCCATGCAAGCGCGGAAAAGTGGACATGAATCGATGATGATGATGACAATTATGATGACGATATGATGATGACGATGCTGATGGTAATGGTGAGAAAGATAATTATAAAGATGATGATGATGGTAATGATGACGATGATGGTGATGATGATGATGATGGTGATGATGGTGATGATGGTGATGATGGTGATGATGGTGATGATGATGATGGTGATGATGATGATGGTAATGATGACGATGATGGTGATGACGATGGTGATGACGATGGTGATGATGATGGTGATGCTGCTGGTGATCCTAATGATGATGGTGATGATGATGGTGATGATGGTGATGATGATGATGGTGATGATGATGATGGTAATGATGACGATGATGGTGATGACGATGGTGATGATGGTGATGATGATGATGATGATGGTAATGATGAGAAAGATAATTATAATGATGATGACAATGGTGATCCTAATGATGATGATGATGAGTTCAGGGTCCTTACCTGTTCAGCATAATTTTTATCTGCCCCCAAGGTGACCGTGAAGAATTTCGTGACCACCCCATGGTACTTCAGCAGGTAGGCAAGATGGATTGTCCAGACACTGAAATAGAAAGAGGCTGGCCTATAGTGAAGTAGTTATTATTGTTGTTGTTGTTGTTGTAGTACAGCCCCAGGTTAGTGTCCATTCCTGATGTGACCATCACTTTATTTTATTCAGAAATTACATTCTTAAGACAACATTATCTGATGTGTCCTTCCTTATTACTGTTGCCTAGCTACCAATACCTATTTTTTTATTACCCACAAGGGGTTAAACATAGAAGGGACAAAGACAGACATAGGTATTAAGTCAATTACATCGACCCCAGTGCGTAACTGGTACTTAATTTATCGACCCCGAAAGGATGAAAGGCAAAGTCGACCTCGGTGGAATTTGAACTCACAACGTAACGACAGACGAAATATAGCTACCAATACCGGACCTACGAGCCAATGAGGGAGACCTCTACATGGTAGTTAGACCTGGTAGAAAAAACAGTCAAATATCCCTCAAATCACACCTTGCTTATGTATGTATAAACCAATGAGGCAGACCTCTGTATGGTAACTAGACTGGGAGAAACAGCAGCCAAATCTCACTCAAATCAAGCCCTACTGTCTTATGCCTACTTGTATGAGCGAATCAGTGGGACCTCTACATGGTAGCTAACTTGGTAGAAATCACAGCCAGATCATAACCTACAATCTTATGTATGAGCCAATGATGGAGACCTCTACATGGTAGCTAAATCTGGCAGAAATAACAGCCAAATCTCCCTCAAATTACATCCTATTATCTTGTGTATGAGCCACTGAGGCAGACCACTGCATGGTAGCTAACTTGGTAGAAATAACAACCAAATCTCCCTCAAATCACAACCTACTGTTTTATTAGGAATGAGCCAATGAGGGAGATCTCTACATGATAACTAGACCTGGTAGAAATAGCAACCAAATCTCCCTCACATCACATCTTAGTGTCTTAATGTCTATAAGTGAGCCAATCAGGGAGACCTCTAGATGGTAGAAATCACAGCCAAATCTCTCTCAAATTTCTACTACCGTATGTATGAGCCAATGATGGAAACCTCTACATCGTAGCTAGATCTGGTAGAAATAGCAGCCAAATCTCTCTCAAATTTCTACTACCGTATGTATGAGCCAATGATGGAAACCTCTACATCGTAGCTAGATCTGGTAGAAATCACAGCCAAATCTCTCTCAAATTTCTACTACCGTATGTATGAGCCAATGATGGAAACCCCTACATTGTAGCTAGATCTGGTAGAAATAACAGCCAAATCTCCCTCAAATTACATCCTATTATCTTGTGTATGAGCCACTGAGGCAGACCACTGCATGGTAGCTAACTTGGTAGAAATAACAACCAAATCTCCCTCAAATTACATCCTATTATCTTGTGTATGAGCCACTGAGGCAGACCTCTGCATGGTAGCTAACTTGTAGAAATAACAACCAAATCTCCCTCAAATTACATCCTATTATCTTGTGTATGAGCCACTGAGGCAGACCTCTGCATGGTAGCTAACTTGGTAGAAATCACAGCCAAATCTCTCTCAAATTTCTACTACCGTATGTATGAGCCAATGATGGAAACCTCTACATTGTAGCTAGATCTGGTAGAAATAGCAGCCAAATCTCTCTCAAATTTCTACTACCGTATGTATGAGCCAATGATGGAAACCTCTACATCGTAGCTAGATCTGGTAGAAATCACAGCCAAATCTCTCTCAAATTTCTACTACCGTATGTATGAGCCAATGATGGAAACCTCTACATTGTAGCTAGATCTGGTAGAAATAGCAGCCAAATCTCTCTCAAATTTCTACTACCGTATGTATGAGCCAATGATGGAAACCTCTACATTGTAGCTAGATCTGGTAGAAATAGCAGCCAAATCTCTCTCAAATTTCTACTACCGTATGTATGAGCCAATGATGGAAACCTCTACATTGTAGCTAGATCTGGTAGAAATAGCAGCCAAATCTCTCTCAAATTTCTACTACCGTATGTATGAGCCAATGATGGAAACCTCTACATCGTAGCTAGATCTGGTAGAAATAGCAGCCAAATCTCTCTCAAATTTCTACTACCGTATGTATGAGCCAATGATGGAAACCTCTACATCGTAGCTAGATCTGGTAGAAATCACAGCCAAATCTCTCTCAAATTTCTACTACCGTATGTATGAGCCAATGATGGAAACCCCTACATTGTAGCTAGATCTGGTAGAAATAGCAGCCAAATCTCTCTCAAATTTCTACTACCGTATGTATGAGCCAATGATGGAAACCTCTACATCGTAGCTAGATCTGGTAGAAATAGCAGCCAAATCTCTCTCAAATTTCTACTACCGTATGTATGAGCCAATGATGGAAACCTCTACATCGTAGCTAGATCTGGTAGAAATAACAGCCAAATCTTCCTCAAATCACAACCTACTGTTTTATGTATGCATGTGTCAATGAGCAAGACCTCTCTATGATAGCTAGCCTTGTTAGAAATAGAAGCCAAATATCCCTTAAATCACAACCTATGTATATATGCATTAGTCAACAAAGAAGACCCCTACATAGTAACTAGACTTGTTAGAAATACCAGTCAAATGTCTCATGTCTATATGCATGAGCCAATGAAGCAGACCACTATATGGTAGCTAACTTGGTAGAAACAACAGCCAAAGCTCCCTATACACTGCAAGTATATGTATTTATGTATGAGCCAATGAGGGACATATCTACATGGTAACTAGAATTGCTAGAAATAGGAGGCAAATCTCCTGCAAATCACATATTACAGTCTTATGTAAGTATGAATCAATGGGGAAGACCTCTACATGGTAACTAGACCTGGTAGAAATAGCAGGCAAAGCTCCCAAATCACACCCTTACTGTCTTATGTATGAGCCAATGAGGGAGGCCTTTACATGATAGCTAGACCTGTTAGAAATGGCAGCCAAATCTCCCTCAAATGGGATGGTGATTGTTGGAACAACGTATATCATAAGTCAGATCAATCAGAGTTAAATGGAATGTTAAATAACTCACTGGGGTCCTATAAAATATAACGTTCTGTGGTTTACCAAATGAAGGCCTGGCCCTTTCCCAAGCTGAAGGCTGTGGAACTGTCACTCACCTCTGTCCACATTGTAGCTGTTCTAGGTCCGTATTGTAGATGGTGCTGTCGTCTTTGCCCAGGTACCTGCACAAAGAGAATTAGAAAGTTGTTAGTAGGCTTATATCTGATGATGGTGGAGGGGATGATGTGGGTGGTGGCAACGATGGGAGTGGTTGAGATGACGGGAGTGGTTGAGATGGTGGGAGTGGTTGAGACGGTGGGAGTGGTTGAGATGATAGGAGTGGTTGAGATGACGGGAGTGGTTGAGATGGTGGGAGTGGTTGAGATGGCGGGAGTGGTTGAGATGGCGGGAGTGGTTGAGATGATGGGAGTGGTTGAGTTGGTGGGAGTGGTTGAGATGGTGGGAGTGGTTGAGATGGTGGGAGTAGTTGAGATGATGGGAGTGGTTGAGATGTTGAGGAAGGTTGAGATGATGGGAGTGGTTGAGATGGTGGGAGTGGTTGAGATGATGGGAGTGGTTGAGATGGTGGGAGTGGTTGAGATGATGGGAGTGGTTGAGATGTTGAAATGATGAGATGATAGGAGTGGTTGAGATGATGGGAGTGGTTGAGATGATAGGAGTGGTTGAGATGATGGGAGTGGTTGAGATGATGGGAGTGGTTGAGATGTTGAAATGATGAGATGATGGGAATGGCTGAGATGATGGGAGTGGTTGAGATGATGGGAGCGGTTGAGATGGTGGGAGCGGTTGAGATGGTGGGAGTGGTTGAGATGGTGGGAGTGGTTGAGATGATGGGAGTGGTTGAGATGATGGGAGTGGTTGAGATGATGGGAGTGGTTGAGATGTTGAAATGATGAGATGATGGGAGTGGTTGAGATGATGGGAGTGGTTGAGATGATGGGAGTGGTTGAGATGATGGGAGTGGTTGAGATGATGGGAGTGGTTGAGATGATGGGAGCGGTTGAGATGGTGGGATTGGTTGAGATGTTGAAATGATGAGATGATGGGAATGGCTGAGATGATGGGAGTGGTTGAGATGATGGGAGCGGTTGAGATGGTGGGAGTGGTTGAGATGGTGGGAGTGGTTGAGATGATGGGAGTGGTTGAGATGATGGGAGTGGTTGAGATGATGGGAGTGGTTGAGATGTTGAAATGATGAGATGATGGGAATGGCTGAGATGATGGGAGTGGTTGAGATGATGGGAGTGGTTGAGATGATGGGAGTGGTTGAGATGATGGGAGTGGTTGAGATGATGGGAGTGGTTGAGATGATGGGAGTGGTCGAGATGATTGGAGTGGTTGAGATGTTAAGATGATGGGAGGGTGATGGTTTCAGAGGTTGAGATCATGGTAATGGGCAGTAGTGATATTGGTGGAGGTCATAATCCAACATCCGTTTTGCATGCGGGCATGGGTTAAACACTTTGACCAGGGTCGGTCGGTCAGAGAGGGCAGCACCAGGCTCCAGTCGCCTGTTGTCGTTTGGTCTCAACAGTCGGATGCCTTTCCCAATGCCAACCACCTCCCAATGGAGTGGACTGGGTGCCTTTTATGTGCCACCAGCAGTGGCCACATGCCACTGGCACTGGCCAGCTGCCTGGTTGAGTGGTTAGGGGATTTACCTCACAATCATAAAGTCGTGAGTTCAATTCCCAGTGGCACATTGTGTTCTTCAACAAGGTACTTTACTCTTTGCTCCAGTCCATTCATCTGGCAAAAGCAAGGAGTGCTTGGATTTCAAAGGGGCCAGCCTTGTCACATTCTGTGGTACACTGAATCACCCTGAGAACTACATTAAGGGTATGCATGTCTGTGGAGTACCCAGCCACTTTCACTTCAGGTTCACGAGTAGGCTCTTCCTTAGATCGGATCCACTGGAACACTCATTGTTGTAATCAAGGGAGTACCAGGTGTGGCTGGGTGGTAAGATGCTTGCTTCCCAACCACATGGTTCCGGGTTCAGTTCTTCTGCATGGAACTTGGGCAAGTATCTTCTCTTATAACCTTAGGCCAACCAAAGCCTTGTGAGTGAATTTGGTACACAGAAACTGAAAGAAGACTGGCAAATATTTATATATATGTTTGTGTCCTTGTAACTCAGTGGTTCAGCAAAAGAGACCAATAGAATAATTACTAGGCTTACAAAGAATAAGTCGGTTGTCAAGCAATGCTAGGGGAACAAACACAGACACACAAACACATACACACACACACATATATATATATACATATATACAACAGGCTTCTTTCAGTTTCCGTCTACCAAATATACTGGATATAGTTTAAGCCTTTAACATTTACACTGGCTCTGTCTGGCCCATACTTGAAATCTTCAAAGCCACAGTCGAACCAATTCTACTATATGGCTCAGAAACCTGGACGTTATCAAAGAAGCTTGAGAGGCGGTTGGATGGAACCTACACTCGCCTAGTTATGAGAGCTCAAAATCTCTCGTGGAAGCATCATCCAACCAAAATGCAAATATATGGGAAACTACCACCTGTGTCATCTCTTGTGAAAGGTAGGAGAGTCCAGTTTGCTGGACATTGTTGTAGAGCTGAAAAAGAGGTAATTTCTACTCTTCTCCTATGGAAAACATCTGCTCGTGATACCAGAGGGTGCACACTCTCCTACCCTGATGTAATCTCCAGGGATACAGGCATCCAGCAACAGGACCTCTGTAATGCTATAGTGGACCGTGATGTCTGGTGTAACATGGTAAATTCCATTGTCTCGACCACGGTCGAACAATGATGATGATATATATATATATATATATATACATACATACATACATATCTCCTGTGAAAGGTAGAAGAGTCCAGTTTGCTGGACATTGTTGTAGAGCTGAAAACAAGGTAATTTCTGCTCTTCTCCTCTGGAAGCCATCTACTCCCGATACCAGAGGGCGCACACTCTCCTACCCTGATGTAATCTCCAGGGATACAGGCATCCAGCAACAGGACCTCTGTAATGCCATGATGGACCGTGAAGTCTGGCGTAGCATGGTAAATTCCATTGTCTCGATCACGGTCGAACAATGATGATGATGATATATATATATATGTATATGTATATATATATATATATACATATATATATATACATACATACATATCATCTCTTGTGAAAGGTAGCAGAGTCCAGTTTGCTGGACATTGTTGTAGAGCTGAAAACAAGGTAATTTCTGCTCTTCTCCTCTGGAAGCCATCTACTCCTGATACCAGAGGGCGCACACTCTCCTACCCTGATGTAATCTCCAGGGATACAGGCATCCAGCAACAGGACCTCTGTAATGCCATGATGGACCGTGAAGTCTGGCGTAGCATGGTAAATTCCATTGTCTCGACCACGGTCGAACAATGATGATGATGTTATATATATATATATATATATGTATATATATATATATATATATATACATACATACATATCATCTCTTGTGAAAGGTAGGAGAGTCTAGTTTGCTGGACATTGTTGTAGAGCTGAAAACAAGGTAATTTCTACTCTTCTCCTCTGGAAGCCATCTGCTCGCAATACCAGAGGGCGAACAATGATGTTGATGATGATACACAGCTGTTCTTCACTTTCAACAAAGTCATTATTCACTTGAGTCATTAGTCACCCTGAAGGATGACTAGATGGTCCTTGTCGCTCCAACGGACGGATGGACACATGTGGCAACAACAACAATTATAGCAACCGCTGCTACTACTACTTACCGAAGTACCATAGAACAACAGGCGAGTCCACAGTCCCAGCTGTACTTCTGTGATTGGAATGGTATTGGGATGGAAAGCGAGGCAGCTGCAATAGAAAACAGTATCATCATCATCATCATTACCACCATCGTAACGGTCACTCTTTACTCTCTTTTACTTGTTTCAGTCATTTGACTGCGGCCATGCTGGAGCACCGCCTTTAATCGAGCAACTCGACCCCCGGGACTTATTCTTTTTGTAAGCCCAGCACTTATTCTATCGGTCTCTTTTGCCGAACTGTTAAGTGACAGGGACATAAACACACCAGCATCGGTTGTCAAGCAATGCTAGGGGGACAAACACAGACACACACAAGCATATGTATATATATATATATATATATATACATATATACGACAGGCTTCTTTCAGTTTCTGTCTACCAAATCCACTCACAAGGCATTGGTCGGCCCGGGGCTATACTAGAAGACACTTGCCCAAGTTGCCACGCAGTGGGACTGAACCCGGAACCATGTGGTTGGTTAGCAAGCTACTTACCACACAGCCACTCCTACGCCTAAGATGGTTAATAATTTTCTGGGTGTCTGCCAAGTCAGCCGCCAGACGTCGGAGTTTCAATGTGTCCATGCCCAGGGAAGTAAGGCATTCAGAATATGGCAAAAGCCTGATGGAGGGTATTCTGAGAGGGGGTCCTTTTGTTGCCAACAGCTTTCTGAGTTTTCTCCATCCTATAAGCTTATTCTAGCTACAATACTTTCAGAACATCCTTAACTACTGCTACTGTGTGTGTGTGTGTGTGTGTGTGCACGCCTTCGTATGTCATACACAGCAAGTGATAGAAACCGGTGTTGGTTTGTTTACAGCCCATAGTGGTTCGGTAAAAGAGGTTGATGAAATAACTATGACGATGGAGGGTGGGAGAAAGGGAGGGACAAAAAAAACAAAAACCTCGGAGTGGCTGTGTGGTAAGTAGCTTGCTAACCAACCACATGGTTCCGGGTTCAGTCCCACTGCGTGGCATCTTGGGCAAGTGTCTTCTGCTATAGCCCCGGGCCGACCAATGCCTTGTGAGTGGATTTGGTAGACAGAAACTGAAAGAAGCCTGTCGTATGTATGTATGTATATGTACGTATGTGTATGTGTTTGTGTGTCTGTGTTTGTCCCCCATAGCATTGCTTGACAACCGATGCTGGTGTGTTTACGTCCCCGTCACTTAGCTGTTCGGCAAAAGAGAACGATAGGGCTTACAAAAAAGAATAAGTCCCGGGGTCGATTTGCTCGACTAAAGGCGGTGCTCCAGCATGGCCGCAGTCAAATGACTGAAACATGTAAAAGAGTAAAAGAGAGAGAGAGAGAGAGAGAGAGAGAGAGAGAGAGAGAGAGTATAAGTACTGGTGCTCAATTAAAATCGTACAATGAAATTCTGTGAGGCATTGAATATGGACGGAGACCAAAGTGAAACAGGATGTTACCTGACTTTTGGCGCCAACTACAATTTTTTTTACTTATTTCTTTAATATTCATAATTAAAAGAACTGTCTCGAATTAATGAAACGGCGAAAATAAATACATAAGTCCCGGGGTCGAGTTGCTCAATTAAAGGCGGTGCTCCAGCAAGGCCGCAGCCAAATGACTGAAACAAGTAAAAGAGTAAATGAAAACCTTTACCTTGTTATATAACGGTTATACCATGGTTTCCGAAATTTGCTATAAAATTGTGGCATTTGGCCGCGTTGGCTGCTATTTCTAGCATGTAAAAATTACCTGTTAAAGGGTAATTTTCTACTTTGAAACATGAATATGTTATCTATTGACTTTTTATACATGCTAGGCCCACGGTGGTGATATTTATAACGAGTATTCGCTACCCTATATATATATAATGTTTTGTTTGTTTCAGCCACTGGACTGTGGCCATGCTACGGCACCGCCTTGACGGGTTTTACTCAAGCGAAGTGACCCCAGGACTTACTTAAAAATTAAAAAAATTAAAAAACTGGTTGCTATTCCATCGGACTTTTACGCCGAACAGCTACATTACGGAGACATAAACAACCCCAAAGATATACACAGGGACGATATGTTTCTTCCAATTTCCCCTCTACGAAATCCACTCACAAGGATTTGATAGCCTATGGTTATAGAAAAAGACACACGCCCAGGGCGCCATGCAGTGGGACTGAACCCAGAACTTAGTGGTTGGAGTGTGTGTGTGTGTGTGTAGTACCACTTTAAGGGATAGGAAGGTTATGCAGTTATCGAAGGCCCTGTTTATTTAAGGGGCACCTAGTGCTAATCTATATATGCAAAAAAATAAAAACCCAAAAAAACACCTGGTATATTTTAAATGACTATTGTAGCGAAGTCAGGTAAATGGTTTGCACCAATATATATTATGGGTTTATGGGTTTCCTGTTACAAGGCTTATCAAGAACGGGGAATGTGGAAGGGCTTTCGTCGCACCCTGTACACACATACAAGCATGTGTGTGTGTGTGTGTGTAAATCGAGTCCTTAATTCAGGTAAAAATGCACTCTGTCGACAGAGTGGGTACACATTCATCGAAATGTATAGAATACTGAACACTTCGGATAATATATATATATATATATACACACAAATTGAGATAGGGGTTGTAAATGCAACCCTCCATGGGATAACATATATCCAATATACTGCCAGTAAAGCAGCCAACAAAGTTAATACATAAATGTTAAGGATTGCGATGCAATCAATTCATTTACTGTATTACATGGGCAAAGGTAAAATGATTTACCACAAATTACTATCTTGTATATATATATATGTATATATATATATATATATTAGGGAGTAAATCCAAACTTACAGGGAAAAATTAGATTTAGGATTGAATCTAATTTTACAGTATAAATATATATATATTTATATATTAAATTAGAGATAAAACCACTATTAGGCAAATCAAACAGTGAAAATCATAAACCAATACATAGAAATAAAATTAATTAATATAATATACAATATATCTATCTATCTATCTATCTATCTATATATATATATATATCTATATAAACAAAAGGGTAATAATATAGATTACTACCAGTAGCTCAGCACAAAAGACCAATTAGTCATTAGGACTTATTCTTTTGTAAGCCCAGTACTTATTCTATCGGTGTCTTTTTGCCGAACCGCTAGGTAACGGGGACATAAACACACCAGCATCGGTTGTCAAGCGATGCTAGGGGGACAAACACAGACACACAAACACACACACACATATATATATATATATATATATATATATATATATATATATATATATATATATATATATTATATATATATATATATATAATATATATTATATATATACGACAGGCTTCTTTCAGTTTCCGTCTACCAAATCCACTCACAAGGCGTTGGTCGGCCCGGGGCAATAGTAGAGACACTCGCCCAAGTGCCACGCAGTGGGACTGAACCCGGAAC
>NC_043026.1:8293269-8303269 GCF_006345805.1 Octopus sinensis
TAGAAGACACTTGCCCAAGGTGCCACGCAGTGGGACTGAACCCGGAACCATTTGGTTGGTAAACAAGCTACTTACCACACACACACATATATATATATATATATATATATATATAGTTAATCCAAACAAGAAAGTACAAAAAAAAAACACAACAACGCGAGGACGTGGAACAACTATAGTATTACTGGACGCTCAGGAAAGAAGGAGGGTTTAACGTTTCGAGCGGAGCTCTTCGTCGTAAACAAAGGAGAAGGAAAGATCCCGAGAAGGGAAGACAGAGGAAAAAAATCGCCAACGGTACACACGAGGTCACATTAATATTATAATATCGTGGTATCGAAGGGTTAACAAAACTAATGTGGCGACCACACACGATAATTTTAATTAAGACCAAATCTACAGACAGGTCAATGACCAACAAAACTGATCAAGGGCAACGTGTTAAGAGCAAACGGGACGTTTTTATGAGCTGATAATGAAAAGTGGGGATAGTTTAGGCGATATTTCGGTGACTGTAATACTGATGACACCGTTTTCGGTGATATTTGAGTCTTAGTAAAACAGCTGTCTCATTCATTGCTGTGAAATTTGAGAATGAAGATAGGGCATGACCTTTAAAAACCCATTCAGTACTTTAGTAACATTTGCGAATATCAAGGGCAATTAAGGGATGGCAGAAGAATATGCTAAAGGAAGGTTTTAATGATTTTGAGATGGACGAGAGGGAGAGAAAGAGAGAGAGAGAGATAGAAAGAGAGAGAAAGAGAAATATATAGAGAGAAAGAGAGAAATATATATATGTATAGAGAGAGGGAGAGAAAGAGAGAAATATATATATATATATAGAGAGAGAGAATGAGAGAGAAAGAAAGAGAGAGAGAAAAAGAGGAAAGCAAGAATGCTTACTTATTGAACGTTCTGTGTTGTCTTTCAAGCTACAACGACCGAGTTGTCTCCTCTGAGAGAACGGACGATTGAATTATCGCCCCTGAAATTGTCCACCTCTAAGCAGGAAAAGGAAGAGATTGAAGTGGTTGGTGATTTCATCTTCCTTGGCTCCAAAATAAATCGAGATGGTGACTGCACTCCAGAAATAAGACGGCGGATAGTACTAGGCAGAGAGGCAATGGTCAGCATGAGCAGGGTCTGGAAGAGTAGAGACATCAGGCTCACTACCAAATGCAGATTGGTGAATGCAATTGTCTTCCCAATAGCAACATATAGATGCGAGACCTGGACACTAAAGAAAGCTGACCAGAAGAGAATTAATGCATTTGAGCTTTGGTGTTGGAGAAGACTTTTACGGATTCCATGGACAGCGAGGCTCACCAATGGAGAAGTTCTTAAGCAGATCAGGCCGAAAATGTCGCTAGAAGCTGGGATCACCAAGCATAGATTGGCATATTTTGGTCATATTATACGGAGAAAATCCCTGGAGAAGGACATCATGCTCGGAATGGTCAGTGGCAAGAGAGGAAGAGGCCGACCAATGGAGAAGTTCTTAAGCAGATCAGGCCGAAAATGTCGCTAGAGGCTAGGATCACCAAGCATAGATTGGCATATTTCGGTCATATTATGTGGAGAAAATCCCTGGAGAAGGACATCATGCTTGGAATGGTCAGTAGCAAGAGAGGAAGAGGCCGACCAATGGAGAAGTTCTTAAGCAGATCAGGCCGAAAATGTCGCTAGAAGCTGGGATCACCAAGCATAGATTGGCATATTTCGGTCATATTATGCGGAGAGAATCCCTGGAGAAGGACATCATGCTTACAATGGTCAGTGGCAAGAGAGGAAGAGGCCGACCAAGAACCCGCTGGTTTGACTCCATCAAGAGTGATACCGGAATGGACATAGCTAATCTGAAAGAAGCGGCCCAGGATAGAACTGACTGGAGGACACTGATCCAACGAGTAACCGAGGGTCGACTTCGACTGAGCGGATAGATAGATACATTATATATATATATATATATATATATAGAAATATTAAAATTACTAAGTCTCTAGGTAAATAGAAACCTTCGAACAGAGACGTCAGTGGCGACACCTGCGGGTCTGACTGCGCTACATTGACAAAGGGCAATACCCCGAAACACGTCTGTAGCTGTCGGACTGGCAGTGTGAAGCGGCTGACCTCCCTTGTTCGAAGGTTATAATGGATACAGATCGTGTATCAATAGCTATCTTGATGGCGGTGGCCTCATGGAGCTGACTAGCGGCAGCGATTATTCTTATATCTATAAGAATGCCATATTAATGTGGCGATAACAATTAATTATATATATATGCTCGGAATGGTCAGTGGCAAGAGAGGAAGAGGTCGACCAAGAATCCGCTGGCTTGACACCATCAGGAGTGATACCGGAATGGACATAGCCAGTCTGAAAGAAGCGGCCCAGGATAGAACTGACTGGAGGACACTGATCCAACGAGTGACCGAGGGTCGACTTCGACTGAGCCGATAGAGGGAAACAGGAAAAAAAATTAGTAGGAAAAGTTAGGTTTAAGAGTCTCAATCTTCATCTTATTTTTCATATGAATTAATAGTGGAGTGGGTATATACACGTCAGTTAATTGCAGGGTTTGTTAACCCCTTACCCAACAATTATTTTGAAAATAAATGTATTTTTTCAGACATTTTTTATTAGTTTCAGTCAATACATGCTCTATAACTCTTTCATCTATATACAAAGAAAAAAAAATCAAAAGGACTCATTGTCACTGCCAGACGTATAAAGTGAGTGAATATACTCTTATATGTCAAAAAAGAGTTTATAATAGACGAAGGAACTCGTTTGCTGTCGATTTTGGCGAGTATCTTTTGACGAGTTAACTCGCCAGAGATAGAAAAAAACGATTTCGGTCAAAACGCATATATTCGTTTCTGCCGGGTAAGGGGTACGAGTCCAATCAATCTATATATAAAAATAGGGAGCTTGACTCAGAGATTGGTGAGGGTTAATTGTGTGCCTTGCTGTTCTGAGGAATATTGATAATACCCTGCTTTCGCTTATTGCTTTAGTAATAATCCTGTCTTCTATGGGCTTGGATTTGTGGGGCAGTTGATCACAGACCCTGGTATTTAATTTAAATTTACGAACCCCGAAAGGCTAAGTTGACCTCGGCAGACGAAATTTTCGTTGGCCGACTAACGATTGTGAGAGCTCGCTACTTTATTAATAACTATCAGTATTGCCCGGCATTGTTCGGGTTTGTTTCGACCCTTTAGAATGGAATTTTTGAAAAGTAAAAATTTTGCATTATGTAGCTTGTTATTCTCTTTAAGCGAACATTTTTCTGGTTGAAATACACCGAAAAATGGCGACACAGCAGTAAAAAAAATCGTATAAAATAGGGATTTTCATAGAAAATAAGCACCTTTTTGATGTAAATAATTTTTGGTGTTAACATGGTCCGATTTGAATTTTGTCTTCTATGGAAGGAAGAGCAAGCCTTCTTCTATCGTACTCTCAATTTTGGTCATCTTGTGCCACAGGGTCTCGGAGGAGATAGTGTTAGTTGAAGGCTACCAAACCTGCCACACACAGACAACTTCAGCTTTATATATAGAGAGATAATAAAAAAACAAAACAATTTTTCACGTTTGTTTATTTCAATTTATTCCCATGCAAACATGGGCAATTAGTATACATATATCATTAGAAAAACTGAAAAAATAAAACAAAAAGAAATATGGAAATAAAATAAATATACAAGTTAAAAAAAAAAACCCACACAACTTGCCATTCGTCGCCAGATTAAAGAAATGAAATAAAAAGGAGGGGGGTAGGGGCACAGTCTGAGATGTACTCCAGCTTTGGGTTGTCAACTTCTGACGTTGTCTCAAAGGGCACCTTTGAAACATTTAGGGTATCTTGAGGGCTGTAAATTCAACAGCTTTCTTTCCTTACCCAGGCCTCAATGTAAGGAAAGGGTGCCACTTATATGTGACACCAGTTATGAGTCTCCTCAAGCACGGCATATTGCCAAAGCTCTTGGGTCACTTATTGTTTATCGGCATTGGAAATTACAGCTGTGATACCAGTGCCGGTGGCACGCAAGAGAACCATCCGAACGTGGCTGTTGCCAGCGCCGCCCCGACTGGCTTCCGTGCCGGTGGCACGTAAAAAGCACCAATCCGATTGTGGCCGTTTGCCAGCCTCGCCTGGCACCTGTGCCGATGGCACATAAAAAGCACCCACTACACTAACGGAGTGGTTGGCGTTAGGAAGGGCATACAGCAGTAGAAACACTGCCAGATCAGACTGGGCCTGGTGCAGTCTTCTGGCTTCCCAGACCCCAGTTGAACTGTCCAAACCATGCTAGCGTGGAAAGCGGACGCTAAATGATGATGATGATATATATATATATATATATATATGGCACATAAAAACACCATCCGAGCGTGGCCGTCTGCCAGCCTCGTCTGGCACCTGTGTCGGTGGCACATAAAAACACCATCCGAGCGTGGCCGTCTGCCAGCCTCGTCTGGCACCTGTGTCGGTGGCACATAAAAACACCATCCGAGCGTGGCCGTCTGCCAGCCTCGTCTGGCACCTGTGTCGGTGGCACATAAAAACACCATCCGAGCGTGGCCGTTTGCCAGCCTCGTCTGGCACCTGTGTCGGTGGCACATAAAATCACCCACTACACTCTCGGAGTGGTTGGCGTTAGGAAGGGCATCCAGCTGTAGAAACACTGCCAGATCTGACTGGACTGGTGCAGCTTTCGGGCTCCCCAGACCCCAGTTGAACCGTCCAACCCATGCTAGCATGGAAAGCGGACGTTAAATGATGATGATGATGATGATGATATATATAAGTTAGGTACAATAAATTCAGGGTGAATACTTGATAAATGTAAGCACCTGTATATGCCATAGGTGATAGGATATATGTATCAAATGAAGTAAATGAAAAACAGGATGCAAAGGATTTTGCGGTACATATGTTTCGGGCTTTATTGAACAACTTATTCTTATATCAATGCATAATTGATATAACAGATAGATCAAAAGCCTTCTTCAGCCGCGTACAATTACCACATCGAAGACATGTATCACATTATAACAGGTTTGAGAAAAAACCGAGTTTCATTAGGAAAGTAAATCCTCGGTTTATTCTCAAACTTTTTATAATGTGATACAAGTCTTTGGTGTGGCAATTGTACGCGGCTGAAGAAGGCTTTTGATCTATCTGTTATATCAATTATGCATTGATATAAGAATAAGTTGTTCAATAAAGCCCGAAACATATGTACCGCAAAATCCTTTGCATCCTGTTTTTCATTTACATCATTTGATACATATATATATATATATATACATCTTCCTATCTAACTTTTTACATACACACACATGTGAGTGTGTGTGTGTATATATAAAGTTAGATAGGTATAAAAATAGGTAATCTGCTGCAAAGGCAGACAGAAAGTTGGCCACACAGACAGACAGAGGTACAAAAAGATATAGAGATAGCCGAGATAAACATATAGACAAACAGGACAGACAGACGAAACAGACAGGTAGACAAGACAGATACAGATACAGATAACCTGGTGGGTAGGCAGACAGACAGAATGATAGACGTGTAGATATACAGATAGATATACAGGTAGTCTGCTGGGCAGGTAGACAAAGAGGTAGAATATGTAAATAATGAGATAAATAGTTTGGAAGGGTGACTTAATCGATGCCATAGAAATTAAACAACTGGCTTCACATATGCTGAACCAATAGAGCCCAACATTATACAAACCTGTGTCCCATTTGGCTTGTGGGTGTTTAGGGTCACTACAGCACATGGTCGTCGTCGGGTTGTTGATATGATTATCTGTTGCATGGCTATGCCAACCCCTGTTGAATGCCTTGGTGATGATTGTCTGGCACGAGCAAGTGGACTTTTAAGTGATTAGTTCAGAGTAGAATGGAGTTGTAACAGAGAACCCCTTCTCACAACATCAACTTTTCTCTAGGATTTCATATTGTCAGTACTATTACAACACACACACACACACACACACACAGAGAAACATTTGTTATTCTTACACAAGAAAATTATTGACAGTAACTTTAAAGTTCTGGCCAGCTGAGCCTTCATCTGAGGATGGCGTACAGAGTAGAGAGTAACTCATCAGATTGATGGAAAATGATTTTTATTTTAATTGAACATTGAAGCATTTATATACACATATACAGATATTTATACACACATGAAAATGGACATATATGTGTGTGTGTGTGTGTGTTGTGTGTGTGTGTGTGTGCCAGCCTCGCCTGGCCCCTGTGCCGGTGGCACGTAAAAAAGCACCATCCGATCATGGCCGTTTGCCAGCCTCGTCTGGTACCTGTGCCGATGGCACGTAAAAAGCACCCACTAAACTCTCGGAGTGGTTGGCGTTAGGAAGGGCATCCAACCGTAGAAACATTGCCAGATCAGACTGGGCCTGGTGCAGACTTCTGGCTTCCCAGACCCCAGTTGAACCGGCCAACCCATGCTAGCATGGAAAGCGGACACTAAACGATGATGATGATATATATATATACACACATATATATACAAGGAGAAGTTAAAAATTATCTGCACTTTTGCTATAACATTTTAATTATTGTCTTACTCCCTTCTGCACATGTGTGCTTATAGTTGGTATTATTTTGGTCACGTAACATATGGATGCGAGACCTGGACACTAAAGAAAGCTGACCAGAAGAGAATTAATGCATTCGAGCTTTGGTGTTGGAGAAGACTTTTACGGATTCCATGGACAGCGAGGCTCACCAATGGAGAAGTTCTTAAGCAGATCAGGCCGAAAATGTCGCTAGAAGCTGGGATCACCAAGCATAGATGGCATATTCGGTCATATTATGCGTGAGAAAATCCCTGGAGAAGGACATCATGCTCGGAATGGTCAGTGGCAAGAGAGGAAGAGGCCGACCAATGGAGAAGTTCTTAAGCAGATCAGGCGAAAAATGTCGCTAGAAGCTGGGATCACCAAGCATAGATTGGCATATTTCGGTCATATTATGCTGAGAAAATCCCTGGAGAAGGACATCATGCTAGGAATGGTCAGTGGCAAGAGAGGAAGAGGCGCGACCAATGGAGAAGTTCTTAAGAGATCAGCCGAAAATGTCCTCTAGAAGCTGGGATCACACCAAGCATAGATTGGCTATTTCGGTCAATTATGCTGAGAAAATCCCTGGAGAAGACATCATGCTCGGAATGGTCAGTGCAAGAGGAAGAGGCCGACCATGGAGAGAGTTCAATCTTAGCATCAGGCCGAAAATGTCGCTAGAAGCTGGGATCACAAGCATAGATTGGCATATTTCGGTCATATTATGCTGAGAAAATCCCTGGAGAAGGACATCATGCTCGGAATGGTCAGTGGCAAGAGAGGAAGAGGCTGACCAAGAACCCGCTGGCTTGACACCATCAAGAGTGATACCGGAATGAACATAGCTAATCTGAAAGAAGCGGCCCAGGATAGAACTGACTGGAGGACACTGATCCAACGAGTAACTGAGAGTTGACTTCGACTGAGCGGATAGAGAGATAGAATCTAAGTTTGAGCCTTATTGCACCAATGAAGAACAAAGAGCAGTGATCCAATTTCTCTGATCAAAAGGTGTGTCAGGAGCTGAAATTCATCAAAGGCTTTCAGTACTATACAGGGACAGTGCACTACCGCACAGATGTGTGTATGAGTGGATTGAGGAGTTTAAAGGTGGCCAGACAAACATGATGCATGAAGGAGCAGGATGCCCATCAACCTCCACCACTGACGAGAAGATACAGGAAGCTCAAGAGATGGTAAACGTGAACCGGTTCACCATTACTATCACTTAGATCACTGTTCTTTGTTCTCCATTGGTGCACATTGCTATATGAGTGGCTGTGCTTACACTGTAAAGCCAGAAAGGAAAATGGTGTTATAAGGCACAAACTTCGATCATACAACCACAATAGCACCAACTATAAGCATCATACGCAGAAGGCAGTGTGACAATAATGAAAATATGTTATGGCGAAAGTGTAGATAATTTGAACATAAAACGTGTAGAATGTTTGACCTGGATATGACTAGTTTGAAAACTAAATGATTAACTATTAGCATTCAGATTATTCTGTCAAATGTAATCCTTATTTATTGTTTTGGATTAATCATGGATTATCTCATAGCATTGAGATTTTGATGATGTGATTGTCTATTTTTAGAATGACAGTGTAAGATAAGTGAGAAAGACCAGATATGGTCAGTTTGAATATATAATGGGGAGAAAATTTTGGCTGGATATGGCTGGTTTAAACACTAAAAAGTTGAAGGGGCTCAAGACCTGACCACAATGTTGTTTGGTTCAAATCCTACTAGTGGACGACAACGTATTGTTGATTACATCTCAGTAATGTTTCCATTAAGCCAAACAAAGGATCACAATTCCTTATCAAAATACTGTAGGTTCAAACCCCACTGCTCAACAATGCACCACAGACTCTTAAAGACCAAGCCCCTGCCCCAAGGAGGTTTGATTTTCTTTTCCTACATAGTTCTTAAGTAAGACAAACCCAAGGTCCTCATATCTTTTTGTATCCCATAGAAACGAGATCCCTCTGGTGTAAAAATATGTCAGAGGGATTTAGTTTCCGTGGGATACAAAAAGAAACCAGGACCTTGGACTTTATTTAAAAGCTATGTAGCAAAAAAAACTAGAAGATACAAACCACACTGTCACAGGTTCAAATCTTACTTCAAGTAGACAGTATTACCCCAGTGTTGCCATCGACTCTTTGTAAACATCAACAGACACATATTTTTTTTACTTGTGTTGGTCATCAGACTGTGGCCATGCTGGAGCACCTACACACACATTATATATATATACATACATGAGTCTACAGATGAGAACCAGGTGTCCAATATAGAAAACACTTAATAGCACTTAAATGATTTGAACTTACATCCCAATATCTTTATCAAGGAGTAAAATCCGCAGGGGCTAAAAAGTGGCTATGAGGGGAATCCAGGTGAGTAGACATGGAGACAATGATTCAAATAAACAGATAAAACTGCTTGGGTTTGATATAGATATAAATGTATATATATACCGGAGTAAACACATAAATGTGAAACAAGGTGGAAAAAAGAGTACTCAAATACCAGTGGTAGAGTAAAATGCTTTATTTAAAGCAGCAGAAAATTCAACAAAACCTGTTACTCTGAGTTTCCCGTTGCCGTTCATCGGACAGTTTTTGCTAGCAAAAACTGTCCGATGAACGGCAACGGGAACTCAGAGTAACAGGTTTTGTTGAATTTTCTGCTGCTTAAAATAAAGTATGTATATGTATATATATATATATATAATATATATATATACATACATACACACACACATAAATCAAGTGAGAGTAAAAACTGAAAATTTTCAGATGAATATTCAAGTATTAATTAATATATAGATATCTCTTAATATAATAATGAGCATAGTGTAACCATTTCCAAGTACATATATACACATATATATATATATGTATACAAGAGTGTGTATTTGTCTATAACAAATCTTCATTAAAACATTAATAAATAAAATATAATAAAAAATTTAAAAACAACAAATTAAAGTAAAACAACACAAAAAATTCAAAGAGTGTGTGTGTGTGTGACAATACCCTGAGAATTGCACAAAAGCTTTTGCTTTTGAATACTTATGTGTATTTATGATCACATGACAGAAAACTTGTGTGTGGGCGTGAATGCAGGTCTATGAATATATATATATGTATATATGTATATATAAACATATGTATAAAAGTAGTAATGTGTATGTGTATATAAATATATCGTGTATTATATAAATAATCCAATATATATACATACATACATACATATATATATATATATATTGTGTATTATATAAATAATCTAATATATATACATACATATATATATATATATATGTATATATATATATATAATATATATATATATATATATTGTGTATTATATATATA
>NC_043026.1:8305769-8352182 GCF_006345805.1 Octopus sinensis
CTCTTCATTGCCACTGCAACCAACACCCACCACCCACCACCACCACCATACCTGACAGAAAGAGATCCAGACCTGCATGGGGTGGATGCAGATGTCTTTAAAATAAAACTGGATCTCTTCCTGTCAAGAACCAACTTCACAGCAGGAGGTGCAGATGAGGGCAGCTGCGTCAAACTCTCTCATGCACCAAATGGCAATTGCTAAAAAGCACTCGTGAATTAAAATCATGTAGCAACACCGAATGGCGGTGCCCCAGCATGGCCACAGCTTGTGAGCTGAAACTAGATGAAATGAAATAAAATAAAATAAAGAGAAAAAAATGGTCACCAACCACACAGTTCCGGGTTCAGTCCCGCTGCGTGGCACCTTGGGCAAGTGTCTTCTACTATAGCCTCGGGCAATGCCTTGTGAGTGGATTTGGTAGACGGAAACTGAAAGAAGCCCGTCGTATATATATATATATATATATATATATAATATATATATATATGAGTGGCTGTGTGGTAAGTAGCTTGTTTACCAACCACATGGTTCCGGGTTCATTCCAACTACGTGGCACCTTGGGCAAGTGTCTTCTACTATAGCCTCGGGCCGACCAAAGCCTTGTGAGTGGATTTGGTAGACGGAAACTGAAAGAAGCCCGTCGTATATATGTGTGTGTGTTTGTGTGTCTGTGTTTGTCTCCCCAACATTGCTTGACAACCGATGCTGGTGTGTTTACGTCCCCCGTTACTTAGCGGTTTAGCAAAAGAGACCGATAGAATAAGTACTAGGCTTACAAAAGAATAAGTCCCCGTGTCGATTTGCTCGACTAAAAGGCGGTGCTCCAGCATGGCCGCAGTCAAAATGACTGAAACAAGTAAAAGATAAAAGATAAATAAGAAATTCTTGTGACAACACAGAGAAAGAAATACTGAAGAAAACTTTCAGATTCTACAGGACTCACCCCACGGCCACCAAGCTGTTGTTGGGACAAAACGAACAACACAGAGCATTCTTCAAATGAACAATAACTTCAGGGTTTTTGCTGAGGGACAGGAGATTCCAGACTCTCACATAACTGAAAAGACAATCAAGGATTATACAGAACTAGCAGTATCGCCCGGCGTTGCTCAGGTTTGTAAGGGAAATAACTATAAAGCATTTTAGAGAGTTATAGCCAAAAAATAGCAAAAAAATGGGGAAAAAATGATGGTAAATTTTTTTTGAGAGTTAAAAAAGGTGGAGTTGCGTCCCCTAGACGGTCTGTGGTTTGGGTTTCTGATTCTCGACCCCATGTCGAATTTATCGATTTTTTTCAGAACTGGGGGAACTTTTCAAAATTTTCGCTGCGTTAGTTTTGAATTATGACATTGGGCTATGTGTGTGTCAAGTTTCATCAGAATCGGTTGAAAGCCGTGGTCAGGGTGAGGGTACAACCAGACAGACACACAGAAACACACACAGACAAACTGCCGTTTATATAGAGAGAGATTTGTTTCTTCTTACGTCCACTTTCCCATGCTGGCATGGGTTAGAGTAGTGTTTCTCAAACAGTGTTTTTCCCCCATTTGATTTCTATTTTGCTTAAATGGACCTTAACCCTTTAGTGTTCAGATTACTCTGTTAAATGTAATGCTTTTTTTTATTAAAATTGTTTTGAATTAATCATGCATTATCTTATAGCTTTGAGGTTTCAATGATGTGATTGTTTATTTTCAGAATGGCATTGTAGGTTAGGAGTGAGAGGCCAGATATCACCAGTTTGAATATAAAACATGTAGAATATATTGGGCCAGATTTGGCCGGTTTAAACACTAAAGGGTTAAATACCCAGTCAGTGTTTTAAAAAATCCTATTATTGTATTTTCATATTTAAATTTTTTTATTAGAAATTGTATAAAAAAAAAGTTTTAAATACATTTTGTGCATAGATGCAGACATGGCTGTGTAGTCAGAAGCTTGCTTACCAACCACGTGGTTCTGGGTTCAGTCCCACTGCATGGCACCTTGGGCAAGTGTATTCCACCATAGCCTTGGCTGACCAAGGCCTTGTGAGTGGATTTGGCGGTAGACGGAAACTGAAAGAAGCTTGTCATATATATGCATATATTTGGGTGTGTGAGTGTGTGTCTGTGTTTGTCCCCTCACCATCGCTTGATAACCGATGTTGGTGTGTTTATGTCCCCATAACTTAGCTATTTGGCAAAAGAGACCGATAGAATTAGTACTAGGCTTACAAAGAATAAGTCTTGGGGGTTGATTTGCTCAACTAAAACCCCTTAAGGTGTTGCTCCAGCATGGCCACAGCAAAATGACTGAAACAAGTAAAAGAATAAAAGAATTGTAGAAGTATAAACCAATTTCTTGCTCATAAACTTTAACCTTTTTGTTACCAGATTTAGGCTATTATTTCTAGCATACAGAGTGACCACATTGAGGTCTCCTCGTTTCATGTCTTCTGCTGATTATTTTTCTTAACCCTTTTGTTACCCTATTTCTGTTGAGATGCTCTGTGTTTCTTTCAATTAATCTTAAATGCAGTAATCCTGAGCCACTTTGCAGTTCACCCATCGCTGTTTATCATTTAAACTTACGTTGATTCCTCTGTGGTGTTGTTTTGCATTTCCAATCCGATTGTGGCCATTTGCCAGCTCCGTCTGGCACCTGTGCGGGTGGCACGTAAAAAGCACCCACTACACTTACGGAGTGGTTGGCGTTAGGAAAGGCATCCAGCTATAGAAACATTGCCAGATCAGATTAGAGTCAGGTGCAGCCTCCTGGCTTCCTAGATCCCCGGTCGAACCGTCCAACCCATGCTAGCATGGAGAACGGATGTTAAACGACGATGATGATGATGAATACAATAGATAAATACAAAGTATAAAAATAATAATAAAAAAGAAATAATAAATCTCTGAACGAGATGTAAACAGTAACTGCACGACAAAGTGAGGTATATTTGCCATCTCAATATGGCTAACCACTAAGCGTGGGTGTTACTGTAGCTTTTAGCCCCAGGAGAACATCGTCTCCAGCTGGCTTTAGGCACACTTTCTGTGCCCTTATGGTATTTGCAAAGGGAGGTCATCCCTCTCTCATAAGCCGAAGTGATACACATGGACTGCAGTTTCTAGGTATTGACCTGTCGTCGGCGTACAACAATCACCGGTTTTAGGGGTCAATAAATTAAGTACCAGTTACACACTGGGGTTGATATAATCAACTTATTTCCTCTCACAAAATTTTAGGCCTTGTGTTTATAGTAGAAAGGATTATTATTATTATTATTATTAACATGGTAAGCTGGCAGAATCATTAGCATGCTGGGCAAAATGCCCAACAGTATTTCGCTTGTCACTCAGTTCTAAGTTCAAATTCTGCTGAGGTTGACAAATTAAGCTCCAATTGTGTACTAAGTGGAAGCACATTGCCTAGTGGTTAGAGCAGCAGACTTGCGGTCGAGGGATCGTGGGTTCAAATCTCAGACCGGGCAATGTGTGTGTTTATGAGCGAAACACCTAAGCTCCACACGGCTCCGTCAGAAGGTAATGGCGAAACTATTGCTAACTCTTTCGCCACAACTTTCTCTCACTCTTTCCCCCTGCATCTTGCAGCTTACCTGCGACGGACCAGCGTCCCGTCCAGGTGGGGAACCTATACGCCAAGAAATCGGGAAACCGACCCTTATGAGCCAGGCATGGCTCGAGAAGGAACAAACAAACAAAAACAATTGTGTACTGGGGTCGACGTAATCAACTAGTCCCCTCCCACCAAAATTTCAGGCCTTGTGTTTATAGTAGAAAGGATTATTATTATTATTATTATTAACATGGTAAGCTGGCAGAATCGTTAGCATGCTGGGCAAAATGCCCAATGGTATTTCGCCTGTCACTCAGTTCTGAGTTCAAATTCTGCTGAGGTTGACAAATTAAGCTCCAGTACTGGGGTCGACGTAATCGACTAAGTTAAGTTAAATTTTTTGGCTCAAAAAGCAAAAGCAAGGTCATGTAGGGGGACATGGAGTTATGTACAGGGAGTGTGTTCATGCAAAGAGTTCAGGCCATTTCTGGTCAAGAGAGACTTTGAACCGAGCGGTCGTCAGCATCTTCACTATCTCGTCCGGCAGCTTATTCCACGAATCTGCAACCCGGACGGAGAAAGCCCCTCTCCTTCGATTGAGATGAAATCGTCGCAGATAGAGCTTTTCGGAGTGACCCCTGCAGCCGACGCTCTTTAGCAGGAGTGAAGAACAGCTCTTTCGAGAGGTTACACTTTCCACAGTCCCCTCTCCCAAAATTTCAGGCCTTGTGCCCATAGTAGAAAGACATTATTATTATTACTATTATTATTATTATTATGAATACAATAAAAAACACTACTAACCCATCATCAGCGACAGTCGATATGTTGGTTCCAAAATCACAGAATGCAACAGATCTGACATGATACTCATTTGCTCCACCAGCAAATATTGGCCGGGGCGCTGGAAACAGGTGTCTGGTGAGGGAAAAGAGAGAGAGAAGAAAATAGACATTGATAAATACCAGCACGGAAGACAGACGCTTGTTAAACCATAATAAACATAAAGTCCCTGGGTTTTCTGTTGTCATAGATCATGGGTCCCCTTGGTCACATGTTCAGGCTATGGTGTGGAGGTGCATGGCTCAGAAACCTGGACGTTATCGAAGAAGCTTGAGAGGCGGTTGGATGGAACCTACACTCGCCTCCTTATGAGAGCTCAAAATCTCTCGTGGAAGCGTCATCCAACCAAAGTACAAATATATGGCAAACTACCACCTGTATCATCTCTTGTGAAAGGTAGGAAAGTCCAGTTTGCTGGACATTGTTGTAGAGCTGAAAAAGAGGCAATTTCTACTCTTCTCATCTGGAAGCCATCTGCCCGCGATACCAGTCAAACCAATTCTACTATATGGCTCAGAAACCTGGACGTTATCAAAGAAGCTTGAGAGGCAGTTGGATGGAACCTACACTCGCCTCCTTATGAGAGCTCAAAATCTCTCGTGGAAGCGCCATCCAACCAAAATGCAAATATATGGGAAACTATCACCTGTATCATCTCTTGTGAAAGGTAGGAGAGTCCAGTTTGCTGGACATTGTTGTAGAGCTGAAAAAGAGGTAATTTCTGCTCTTCTCCTCTGGAAGCCATCTGCCCGCGATACCAGTCGAACCAATTCTACTATATGGCTCAGAAACCTGGACGTTATCAAAGAAGCTTGAGAGGCGGTTGGATGGAACCTACACTCGCCTCCTTATGAGAGCTCAAAATCTCTCGTGGAAGCATCATCCAACCAAAACGCAAATATATGGGAAACTACCACCTGTGTCATCTCTTGTGAAAGGTAGGAGAGTCCAGTTTGCTGGACATTGTTGTAGAGCTGAAAAAGAAGTAATTTCTACTCTTCTCCTCTGGAAGCCATCTACTCGCGATACCAGAGGGCGCACGCTCTCCTACCCTGATCTAATCTCCAGGGATACAGGCATCCAGCAACAGGACCTCCGTAATGCTATGATGGACCATGAAGTCCAGCGTAGCATGGTAAATTCCATTGACTCGACCACGGTCGAACAATGATGGTGATGATATATATATATATATATATATATATATATATATATATATATATATATATATATACATACATACATATCATCTCTTGTGAAAGGTAGGTGAGTCCAGTTTCTGGACATTGTTGTAGAGCTGAAAACAAGGTAATTTCTGCTCTTCTCTGGAAGCCATCTGCTCGCGATACCAGGGGGTGCACACTCTCCTACCCTGATCTAATCTCCAGGGATACAGGCATCCAGCAACAGGACCTCCATAATGCTATGATGGACCATGAAGTCCGGCGTAGCATGGTAAATTCCATTGTCTCGACCACGGTCGAACAATGATGATGATGATGGCTTAATGGTAAGGTGTTAGACTCAAGAGCGTAAGATTATGGTTTCGATTCCTGGGCTGGGTGATGCATTGGGTTCTTGAGCAAGACACTTCATTTCATGTTGCTCCAGTCCACTCAGACGGCAAAAATGAGTTAATCCTGTGATGGATCAGCCTCCCTTAAGTTAAATTTTTTGGCTCAAAAAGCAAAAGCAAGGCCATGTAGGGGGACATGGAGTTATGTACAGGGAGGGTGTTCATGCAAAGAGTTCAGGCCATTTCTGGTCAAGAATGTATAGCCCATGAAACTGGCCCTTATAAATTGGAGTCATTCGCGAAGGTAAGGTAACTTTACCACCTGGATAGGACACCGGTCCCTTGTAGGTATGATTAATGCTTGCCAGCTGGGTGAACTGGAGCAATGCGAGATGAAGTGTTTTGTCCAAAAACACAACGCATCACCTGATCCAGGAATTGAAACCGCAATCTTACGATCATGAATCCAACACCCTAACAACTAAGCCATGCTCTGCCACAACACGAGAACCCTTGGATGTATTCCACTGAAATTAGGTAAATAATCCTTTGAACAGACGGTGAGTAGCGATGCCTGCTAGGTTCGGCTGCTCTGCATTGATAAGGGGCAAATACCCTGAAACTAGTCTGCAGATGCCTGACCAGCAAGGGGACGCAGCTGACCTCCCCTGTTTGAAGGTTATAATGGACACAGGTTCGTGTGTCACATAGCTAGCTAGAGGTGATGGCCTCTTGAAGCTAATCAACGGCAGCATTCGTCCTATATTTCTGGACTGCCATATTAGCTTGGCAATAACTTAATATCCAGTACTGCTGCCATAGTTGAGGGCTCAAGACACACCATGGTTAGTCCCACATTATTCCATAAAGAGCATAGTGCTGGTTCTCCAGATTCTCTAGTGTATAAATACCCCACCTGGATAGGATGCCAGTCTGTTGCAGGATTAACTCACTTTCGCCAGCTGAGTGGACTGCTGCAACGTGAAATGAAGAGTTTTGCTCAAGAACACAACACATCGCCTGGTCCAGGAATTGAAACCACAATCTTACGATCATGATGTCGACACCCTAACCTATTTCTTTACTACCCACAAGGGGCTAAACACAGAGGGGACAAACAAGAACAGACAAACGGATTAAGTTGATTACTGGTACTTAATTTATCGACCCCCGAAAGGATGAAAAGCAAAGTCGACCTCGGCGGAATTTGAACTCAGAACGTAACGACAGACGAAATACCTATTTCTTTACTACCCACAGGGGGCTAAACACAGAGGGGACAAACAAGGACAGACAAACGGATTAAGTCGATTACATCGACCCCAGTGCGTAACTGGTACTTATTTAATGTTTAGCGGTATTTCGTCTGCTGTTACGTTCTGAGTTCAAATTCCGCCGAGGTCGACTTTACCTTTCATCCTTTCGGAGTCAATAAATTAAGTACCAGTTACACACTGGGGTCGATATAATCGACTTAATCCGTTTGTTCTTTCTGTGTTTAGCCCCTTGTGGGTAGTAAAGAAATAGGTACTTATTTAATCGACCCCGGAAGGATGAAAGGCAAAGTCGACCTCAGCGGAATTTGAACTCAGAACGTAACGGCAGACGAAATAACACTAAGCATTTTGCCCGGCGTGCTAACGATTCTGCCAGCTCGCCGCCTTCTAACCACCAAACCAGTACCTCCACCATCAAGGTGGGGAAAATATTTGCCAGAGAATCCGAAGGACCAGCCCTATGCTCCTTATGGACTAACATAAACTAACCATGATGTATGTTCAGCCCTGGGGTACATACCACGAAGGTTATGCTAAGTTTCAATTCTATTCCAGTGTCCCCGCAACCTTTTTCCACGGCTGTGTGGTAAGTAGCTTGCTTACCAACCACATGGTTCCGAGTTCAGTCCCACTGTGTGGCACCTTGGGCAAGTGTCTTCTACTATAGCCTCGGGCCGACCAAAGCCTTGTGAGTGGATTTGGTAGACGGAAACTGAAAGAAGCCTGTCGTATATATGTATATATATATATATATATATATGCGTGTGTATGTTTGTGTGTCTGTGTTTGTCCCCCCAACATCGTTTCACAACTGATGCTGGTGTGTTTATGTCCCCGTTACTTAACGGTTCGGCAAAAGAGACCGATAGAATAAGTACTGGGCTTATAAAAAAATAAGTCCCAGGGTCGAGTTGCTTGATTAAAGGCGGTGCTCCAGCATGGCCGCAGTCAAATGACTGAAACAAGTAAAAGAGTACATTCTTCTCAAAATTCAGCAACATAGCTGAAGTAAAAATATAACTAAAAGTAGAGGGAAATAAAGTTATATTCAGGTCACACTGTGGCACACGTAGCATCATCTCGTGGCACACCAGTGTGCCGCAATATACTGGGTGCAGAGCACAGTTGCATGACAACAATAATCTTCGCACATACTCTGAAGAAAGCCAGCCTTGTTAACTTTCAAGTATGTGATTGCCAGATGTGGAGTTTTATTATAGGTGCGCCTCAGCCCTGCCCCTTGTATTTCAAGGAGTCTTATTGTCAGCAACGTAGGACCCAAGGTACCTGAAATCACTGACCTCTCTTGGGTTGTATACCAATCATCATCATCATCATCATCGTTTAGCATCCACTTTCCATGCTAGCATGGGTTGGCCGGTTCAACTGGGGTCTGCGAAGCCAGAAGGCTGCACCAGACCCAGTCTGATCTGGCAGTGTTTCTACGGCTGGATGCCCTTCCTAACGCCAACCACTCCATGAGTGTAGTGGGTGCTTTTTATGTGCCACCGGCACAGGTGCCAGACGAGGCTGGCAAACGGCCACGGTCGGATGGTGCTTTTTACGTGCCACCAACACAGAGGCTAGGCGAGGCTGGCAAACGGCCACGATCGGATGGTGCGTTTTACGTGCCACCTGCATAGGTGCCAGACGAGGCTGGCAAATGGCCACAATCGGATGGTGCTTTTTATGTGCCACCTGCACAGGGGCCAGACGAGGCTGGCAACAGCGACGATCAGATGGTGCTTTTTACGTGCCACCGGCACAGGTGCCAGACGAGGCTGGCAAACGGCCACGATTGGATGGTGCGTTTTATGTGCCACCTGCATAGGTGCCAGACGAGGCTGGCAAACGCCCACAATCGGATGGTGCGTTTTACGTGCCACCTGCATAGGTGCCAGACGAGGCTGGCAAACGCCCACAATCGGATGGTGCTTTTTATGTGCCACCTGCACGGGGCCAGACGAGGCTGGCAACAGCGACGATCAGATGGTGCTTTTTACGTGCCACCGGCACAGGTGCCAGACGAGACTGGCAAACGGCCACGATCGGATGGTGCGTTTTACGTGCCACCTGCATAGGTGCCAGACGAGGCTGGCAAACGGCCACAATCGGATGGTGCTTTTTATGTGCCACCTGCACGGGGGCCAGACGAGGCTGGCAAACGGCCATGATCGGATGGTGCTTTTTGCGTGCCACTGGCACGGGGGCCAGATGAGGCTGGAACAAATTGCCTGGTGTCTTTCCTCCTCGTTGATGGTCATATTATCAGTCTTCTTTGCGCGGAGAAACAGATCAACTTGGCTGCAGCATTTCCCCCCCCCCATGATTTGAGAATGGTATCACAAAGACAAATCACAAAAAGAAATGCAGTCCCAGATACACAATGCAAAGAAGTAAGATGAGATGGCCACTGCTGGAAAGCCTTTGATGATAGGCTCCACCAATCAAGGTTGACCAGAGCAGCAACTTTATGCATCATCAAAATTACCAGCTGACTTACCCCAACTGTCTGAGACAGACTCCTTTGTACCAATTCCAGATGATGACTCTCGTGTCGTAGGATGCTGTGGCCAACAGAGCGCCATCTGGTGAGAAGTCGCAGGACACAACAACGTTTTGGTGACCGTATAACTTACGGACGGGATCAGATCTTTTGCTTTTGGAGGTTTCACAGATAACAACCTGTGGAAAAAAAAAAAGGAAAAAAAATACACATAAAAAAAACTGAGGCAGTTGGTACTGTTGATTGCTGGGGGAGGGGACACACACACACACACCTATTGCCTATTTTTCTATCCTTGATTGCAATGGTTATCAAATGTCCCTACCAGCAATACATATGTACATACCAGTTACCATGAAAGCGTTTATGTAAAAAGCAGCCTGTCCAATTGTACTACACTAAATTTGGGGGTTATTTAAGCAATGTATGTGTGGATGGTTAACAGGTCAGATGTTGCACTGAAGAAACAGCAAAAACTCCAGACATATGTATATACACCAATTACCTATTTTTCTATCTTTGTTATCGGATGTCCCTACCAGCAATTAATATATATGTACCAGTTACCAGGTATATTTCACATGGCATCAGGTAAGATGAGGCCCATTTCAGTATGGTTTTCACAGCTGGATGCCTTTCCAAATGCCAACCACCTTACAGACTGGACTGGATACTTTCTCCTTTTTATTTTACATGGCACCAGTACCAGTGAGATCACCAAAGATCCTTTGAGAGGAAGGCTGGTATTGAAGGGGGTGGTTTTACACCAGGTGATGAGAAGTTAAAGTACAACAGGGGGACAGAAACAGGTGTCTTGCTGTAGAAGAGACTTGGCAATTACATCAGAGTGAATATATCGCACTGTGGTTAAAACTTGTCTTAAAAAAATGAACAAACTCTTTGGCCAACCCAGGCATGGCTGCATAGTAAGAAACTTGCTTCCTAACCACATGGTTGTCGGTTCAGTCCCACCTTGGGTAAGAGTTTTGTACTATAGTTTGGGGCCAACCAAAACCTTGTGAGTGGATTTGGTAAACGGAAACTGAAAGAAACCCATCATATATATATATGTATATATATCTACATGTGTCTGTGTTTGTCCCCTCACCATCACTGCTTGACAACCGGTGCTGGTGTGTTTATGTCCCTGTGACTTAGCAGTTTGGCAAAAGGGACCAATAGAATAAGTACCGGCTCTAAGAAATAAGTCCTGGGGCTGATTTATTCGACTAAAAACCCATCAAGGCAGTGCTCCAGCATGGCCACAGTCAAATGACTGAAACAAGCAAAAGATTTAAAAAGAATATGTATATATAAACACACACACACACACACACACACACACACACACACACACACACACACACTAAAATGTGGGCCAAAAACCAGGACACACAGACACAAATAATTTAAGTGTTTTTCATATTCATATTACCTTATAAGGTTAAACCAACATTGATAACAAAAGATTGTTAGACCTGCTAAAAATAGAAGCCAAATCTCCTTCAAATCACACCCTATGGTTTTATGTATGAGTTTGTGAGAGAGACCTCTACATGGCAGTTAGACTTGTTAGAAATAGAAGCCAAATCTCCTTCAAATCACACCCTACGGTTTTATGTATGAGTTTGTGAGAGAGACCTCTACATGGCAGTTAGACTTGTTAGAAATAGAAGCCAAATCTCCTTCAAATCATACTCTACTGCTTTATGTATGTATGCGCTAATGAGAGAAACCTATATATGGTAGTAAGGATTGGTAGAAATAGCAGCCAAATCTCCCTCAAATCACACCATACTGTCTTAAATAAGGGTGCATGGAGAAAATATATAAGTACAAATGAGGTTTTCGGGGAATAAGTTTGCTTCCCAACCATATGGTACCAGGTTCAGTCCCACTTGGGGGAGTGTTTTCTACTATGGCCAAGGGTTTGTCAGTGGATTTAGTTGACAGAAACAAGAAGAGATCCAGTTTAGTTTTAAAGAAACCCACATCCACACCATGCAAGTCTCTCAGGCATTTAGGGAGATAATCCTGCATTATCTTGTAGTTTAGAGGTTTCAGTGATGTGATTTTTTAGTTTAAGAATGACATGGTAGGGCTGAGGTGAGAGGCGAGATCTGGTCAGTTTCAATATAAAACAGGTTAAATATTCTGGCCGGATATGGCCGGTTTGAATGCTAAACGGTTAAGGGCGCATTGTTGAGAGTATGGCTGATCCAATCACTGTTGGACAGGCACTTGTTTACATATTCAGTCTTGGCCTCATTGAGGTAAAGACCTACACAATTTGAGGCTTGTTCGAGAGATTGTAAAAGAGACTGGGCATTGGAGAGAGAATCACTGATAAGAGCGATGTCGTCAGCTGTGGCAATAACGAAAGAAAACACTCAAACTAGTGATGACACGTCATAGTGATGAGGGTTGCAGAGTTGAAGCAATTAACCCTTTTGATACCAACCCGGCCAAAACCGCTTCTGGCTCTGTTGTACAAATGTCTTGTTTTCATAAGTATTGAATTAAAATCTTCCACCAAACCTTAGTCACAATTTATGTTCCCAATACTAGTTTAATGATAACTAAGTTCCTTTACTAAATTCTTTTTTATATTCAAAACTAGCAGTATCGCCCGGCGTTGCTCAGGTTTGTAAGGAAAATAACTATATAAGCATTTTTAGAGAGTTACTTCCCTTATATAAACCAAGCAAAAAATGCATTAATAATGCGGAGAAATGATGGTAAATTGTTTTTTAATCATAGACTCATTGTAGACACGCGCTAATACCCAGAAGGGCTCGATATGAATCACGACTATAAGATACCCGCTTTTGGTTAAACTGCACCGCAAAATGTGGGAGTAGTTAGGAATCTAAATCGTAGGAGACAGACACTCACACAACTTGACTTTTATATATAAAGACTAGCAGTATCGCCCGGCGTTGCTCAGGTTTGTAAGGGAAATAACTATATAAGCACTTTTAGAGAGTTATTTCCCTTATATAAACCAAGCAAAAAATGCATTAAAAATGCGGAGAAATGATGGTAAATTTTTTTTAATCGTAGACTCATTGTAGACACGCGCTAATACCCAGAAGGGCTCGATATGAATCACGACTATAAGATACTTGGTTTTGGTTAAACTGCACCGCAAATGTGGGAGTAGTTAGGAATCTAAATCGGAGTAGACAGACACTCACACACTCAACTTCAGTTTTATATATAAAGATTAAGTGAATGAAACACAGAGCATCTCAAAATAAATACGGTAACGAAAGGGTTAAATTAGAAACTCCCTTCTGAAACCAATCAAGAAGATCAAAGGGACAAAATGACACTCCTGTCCAAATGTGACAACAGTTTTTCATACAAGGACAAGTTGTGGACTTGTAAAGATACAAAATGGCCCCGAATGTGAGGTGGTCCTTTGACCGATACAAACACTCAGCCTTATGGGAAACAGACCTACCGATTGACTGTAAGTGGCTTGGCAAAAGAGACTGAAAGAATAAGTAGCAGGCTTTAAAAGAACTGGGTTTGATTTGTTTGACTAAAACCCTTCAAGGTGGTGCCCCAGTATGGCCTCAGTCAAATGACAAACAAATAAGAAATAAAAAAAATATAATCTAGTAGGCGTAGGAGTGGCTGGTGGTAAGTAGCTTGTTTACCAACCACATGGTCCCGGGTTCAGTCCCACTGCGTGGCACCTTGGACAAGTGTCTTCTACTATATAGCTTTGGGCCGACCAAAGCCTTATGAGTAGATTTGGTAGATGGAAACTGAAAGAAGCCCGTCGTATATATGTATATATATATATATGTATGTATGTATGTATGTATGTGTGTGTTTGTGTGTCTGTGTTTGTCCCCTCCAACATCGCTTGACAAGCGATGCTGGTGTGTTTACGTCGCTGTAACTTAGCGGTTCGGCAAAAGAGTACGATAAAATAAGTACTAGGCTTACAAAGAATAAGTCCTGGGGTCGATTTGCTTGACTAAAGGCGGTGCTCCAGAATGGCTGCAGTCAAATGACTGAAACAAGTAAAAGAGTAGAAGAGAAAGAGAGAGTAGTGTAAAAAAATTGCAAACAGGTGACCTGCTCAAGTGAGCAATCTTTCAGAGATTTTTTTAGAAATAAAGGAGGAAAAGGCAGAAACACGAAACTGGTCAGGTTCTCTGTACCGGAAACCAATCTGGGGGCAAGGAGAGACACACACACACACACACACACAGGAGACTTGCATGAGTGAACAACAGACTGTTGTGCAAAATAAAAATTAAAAACAAATAAAAGCCAATCAAAGATTGTAGATAGGAGGTCAGACTTACTTTGCACAGGTGGGCAACAGATGGTTTTCATCATCATCATCATCGTTTAACGTCCGCTTTCCATGCTAGCATGGGTTGGACGGTTCAGCTGGGGTCTGGGAAGCCAGAAGGCTGCAACCAGGCCCCAGTCTGATCCGGAAGTGTTTCTACGGCTGGATGCCCTTCCTAACGCCAACCACTCCATGAGTGTAGTGGGTGCTTTTTACGTGCTACCTGCACAGGTGCCAGGCAAGACTGGCAACGATCACAGTCAGATGGTGCATTTTACGTTCCACATGGTTCCGGGTTCAGTCCCACTGCGTGGAACCTTGGGCAAGTGTCTTCTACTATAGGCTCAGGCTGACCAAAGCCTTGTGAGTGGATTTGGTTGAAGGAAACTGAAAGAAGCCTGTTGTATATATATATATATCTAGGTTCAGGAGTGGCTGTGTGGTAAGTAGCTTGCTTACCAACCACATGGTTCAGGGTTCAGTCCCACTGCGTGGCACCTTGGGCAAGTGTCTTCTACTATAGCCCCGGGCTGACCAAAGCCTTGTGGTAGACGGAAATTGAAAAAGCCTGTCGTATATATGTATGTGTGTCTGTGTTTGTCTCCCTAGCATTGCTTGACAACTGATGCTGGTGTGTTTAGGTCCCCGTCACTTAGCGGTTCGGCAAAAGAGACCGACAGAATAAGTACTGGGCTTACAAAAGAATAAGTCTTGGGGTTGAGTTGCTCGATTAAAGGCGGTGCTCCAGCATGGCCGTAGTCAAATGACTGAAACAAGTAAAAGAGTAAAGAAATAAAACCTAGCTGAGTTTTGCACAAACAGGTGAGGCTCCACTGTGATTCTTTTGTTCAGCAGGAGGCGTTTCTGTGAAACAATAGGTGTGTGTGTGTATGCGTGTACGTGGGTGTATGCATACCTGCATGGAGCAGGGGGGTGGGGTTGGAAGTCAAATTGCTACATCATCGTCTGATATTTAATATTTGTTCCATGCCATCCACACCTGTTCTATTCTTCTCTGGTCACTCGCCCTGTTCAATCCTCTGTAACACTTCGCTTATATCTCGCCAACCGCCGTACCTTGGGGGTTATGACCCTGACACTTCACCACCAACTTTCTTCCTCTCTCAGTCGGAAAAGAAAGAGAAAGGGAGGGAGGAAGAGAGAGAGAGAGAGAACACATACTCTTTTACTTGTTTCAGTCATTTGACTGCGGCCATGCTGGAGCACCACCTTTAATCGAGCAACTCGACCCCGGGACTTATTCTTTGTAAGCCCAGCGGCACTGGCAACTACCTCCCTCAAATGTTTTTACACGTGCCACCAGCACAAGTGCCAGTAAGGCAACGCTGGTAACGATCACGCTCGAATGGTGCTTTTTACAAGCATGGAAGCCAGTCAGCTGCTCTGGCAACAATCACGCTCGGATGGTGCTCTTAGCGCTCAACTCGCACGGATGCCAGTCATTGAATTTGATTTCGATTAACATCCATATTTATATATAAAATACTACAATGAGCCATCATTTTGATGTCACAGGATAATAATAAAATAATAATAATAATAAACATTGTGTACAGTGCTCAGGTGCACTACAACTCATCTAAAAGTGTATATATATCAGGTGTAGTTTTGACGGACTTTTGGAAAGCATGAGGTCACCTTAAAGGGTGCATCTGTCACTGGCAGTCAACAACTGACGCAGGCAGTTTTATTCCATGTTTCAGCAACTCTGAGCGTGAAAAAATTTTTCC
Source organism: Octopus sinensis (assembly GCF_006345805.1). NCBI lineage: Eukaryota > Metazoa > Mollusca > Cephalopoda > Octopoda > Octopodidae > Octopus > Octopus sinensis. Next base: position 8,321,539 of record NC_043026.1, read on the forward strand.
GAAAGTCATGGGCTGTGTTGTTTTCTGACTTTGTAGGCATGTCCACGTGTGTTAGACACTGAGATCAAAAAGGTGTTCAGTGTTTGTTATTGGTGGAGGTGTTGACAACTTTGTGGGCGTTTACCATTTCGTCGCCAGACGCCGGAGCTTTCAGTGAATCCATGCCCATATAATAATAATAACGAAATTATTGTATCAGTGCTCAGGTGCACCACAACTTGTCAGAAAGTGCGTATAAGCATCTGCAGTAATTTACAAATGTCTGGAAAGCGAACAATGTATTAGTCAGATACATTCTTGTGTGTGTATGGAGGGGGAAAATCAGTGTAGTGTTGGCGATCTCAGGAAGCAGGAAGTTTGAAAGATGCACATCTCCGCAGCTAACATGATTCCTGCAGTTTGTTTCCATGCTTCTTACTCTCAGCATGAAAAAAGTTTTCCTAAGTCATGGGAGCTGTGCTGTTTTCTGACTTTGTAAACATGTCCACGGGTGTTAGACGGGTGGAGTTTTTAAATAATAATAATTATGACATTATTGTATACAGTGCTCAGGTGCACCACAACTTGTCAGAAATGCATATAAAGCATCTGCAGCAATGTACAAAGTCTGGAAACGACAGTGTATGAGTCAGATCATGCTTGTGTGTGTATGGAGGGGAGAAATCAGGTGTTGTGTTGGCGAATCTCAGGACATGGAAGTTTTGAAGGATGCAATGCTCCGACAGCTACAACTGATGCCGGCAGTTTGTTCTATGCTTCAGCAACTCTCAGCGTGAAAAATGTTTCCTAAAGTCATGGAGCTGTGCTGTTTTTCTTACTTTGTAAATGTCCACGGGTGTTCGATGGGTGGAGTTTGAAAAGGTGCTCAGAGTTATTGTTTCTAAGATGGTTGATAATTTTATGGGTGTCTGCCAAGTCAGCTGCCAGACGTCGGAGTTTCAACGTGTCCATGCCCAGGGAAGTAAGGCGTTCAGAATATGGCAGATGCCTGATGGAGGGTATTCTCTTGGTTGCACGTCTCTGAACGGCTTCCAGACGATTAATATCCAGGGCAAGATAGACTGGTGATGCAAATTCCAGGTGAGGTCTTACAATAGCTGTATAAAGCCACAGATAGATAGCCGGAGAGCGGCACACAAAGGATCAGCTAGTAATAACAGTAATCCTTTCTATCATAGGCATAAGGCCTGAAATTTTGGGGGAGAGGGTTAGTCAATTATATTGACCCCAGTGTATGACTGGTTCTTATTTAATTGACCCTGAAAGGATGAAAGGCAAGGTCAACCTCAGTGGAATTTGAACTCTGAATGTAAAGATGGATGAAATGCTGCTAAGCATTTCACCTGGCATGCACAGGTTCCGGGTTCAGTCCCACTGTGTGGAATCTTGGGCAAGTGTCTTCTACTATAGCCTTGGGCTGACCAAAGCCTTGTGAGCGGATTTGGTAGACGGAAACTGGAAGAAGCCCGTCGTATATATGTATATATATATATATGTATATATATATATATACATATATAATATATATATATACATATATATACATATACATATATATATATATATACATATATGTGTGTGTGTGGTTTGTTCCCCTAGCATTGCTTGATAACCAATGCTGGTGTGTTTACGTCCCCGTCACTTAGCGGTTCGGCAAAAGAGACCGATAGAATAAGTACTGGGCTAACAAAGAATAAGTCCCGGGGTCGATTTGCTCGACTAAAGGCAGTGCTCCAGCATGGCCGCAGTCAAATGACTGAAACAAGTAAAAGAGTAAAAGAGAGAGTATTTCTGTTGAGACGCTCTGTGTTTCTTTCAATTAATTTTAAATATACAAAGAATTTAGTAAAATAACTTAGTTATCATTCAGCTAGTGTTAGGAACATAAATTGTGGCTAAGGTTTGGTGGAAGATTTTTTATTCAAAACTTATGAAAACAAGACGTTTGTACTCAGAGCCAGAGCTGGTTTCAACCGGGTTGGTAACGAAAGGGTTAAAAACGATAATCTTTATATATAAAAGTCAAGTTGTGTGAGTGTCTGTCTCCTACGATTTAGATTCCTAACTACTACCACATTTTGCGGTGCAGTTTAACCAAAAGCGGGTATCTTATAGTCGTGATTCATATCGAGCCCTGCTGGGTATTAGCGTGCGTCTACGATGAGTCTACGATTTAAAAAAAAAAATTACCATCATTTTTCCGCATTTTTAATGATTTTTGTTCGGGTCATATAAGGGAAGTAACTCTCTAAAAATGTAGTTATTTCCCTTACAAACCCGAGCAACGCAGGGCGATACTGCTAGTGATTATTATTTCTACTCTAGGTACAAAGCCTTGAAAATTTTTGGGAAAGGGGGCTAGTCTGCAACCACCATCACTTTAGCAGAGTTCACTTTCTTGTAAGCCTTCTGGTCAGGTCTCCAAGGTCGTGTATAGATCGTGGGCAGTGGTGGTGGTCATGCATGGCTGCAACCAGTAAAAAGATATGCAAAGAGGACAACTTACCAGTCTGTTGATGCCAGTTGCAGCGAGGTAGTTGGCTTGCGGAGAGAACTTGCAGCAGTACACGGCGCTGTGCATCGGCATCTGAAGTGTGTGGGTCATGTTCCCATCATCGTGGAGGTCCCAGAACTTTAGGGTACCATCATGGGAGCCAGACAGCAGCATTAGGCTGCTGTTGGGAGCAAAATCAAGGCAACTGACTTGTTTGGTGTGGTCGTGGAGGTAGAGGAGCAGGTGTCCTGTTTTGCGGATGGAAAGAAGAGGAGAGATGTGAGAGGAAAGAAGAGGAGAGATGTGAGAGGAAAGAAGAGGAGAGATGTGAGAGGAAAGAAGAGGAGAGATGTGAGAGGAAAGAAGAGGAGAGATGTGAGAGGAAAGAAGAGGAGAGATGTGAGAGGAAAGAAGAGGAGAGATGTGAGAGGAAAGAAGAGGAGAGATGTGAGAGGAAAGAAGAGGAGAGATGTGAGAGGAAAGAAGAGGAGAGATGTGAGAGGAAAGAAGAGGAGAGATGTGAGAGGGAACACCGAGATGAAGAGAGAAACGACAACTGCAATGACAACCACAACAACAAAAACAATAGTAACAACAACAACAGCAGCAAAACCATAGCAACAATATCAACAACAACAACAATGTACAAACCACTGTAAGCGTTCCACAGTTGGATCCTGCCGGAACTTACTCCGACGGCCAACACCAGACACTTGTCGAACGGAATCAAGCAGGGTCGGTCATGGTTGGAGCCGTCATCCAGAATGGTTGTGTCGCCATTGCAGAGGTGGTAGTCTTGCTGGAGTTTTTTCGGTTTGGGGGCTGTACTGAACGCCAGGGAGCACACGTGTTCGCCACAGTCTATGGTGTGCTTAGATTCCAGAGAGCTGTAAACAGATAGGGGACGTCTTAGTGGATGACAGCAGAAGGGGGTCATAAGAGGGTGACGGTAGGGGGTGGAAGCCACAGAAGGAGATGGTGGTGGGGGTGGTCATAAGAGGGTGACTGTAGGGGGTGGAAGCCATAGAGGATGGTGGTGGGTGGTCATAAGAGGGTGACGGTAGGGGGGGTCATAAGAGGGTGACTGTAGGGGGTGGAAGCCATAGAGGGAGATGGTGGTGGAAGTGGTCATAAGAGGGTGACGGTAGGGGGTGAAGCCACAGAAGGAGATGGTGGTGGGGGTGGTCATAAGAGGGTGACGGTAGGGGGTGGAAGCCACAGAGGGAGATGGTGGTGGGGGTGGTCATAAGGGGGTGACTGTAGGGGGTTGAAGCCATAGAGGGAGATGGTGGTGGGGGTGGTCATAAGAGGGTGACGGTAGGGGGTGGAAGCCATAGAGGGAGATGGTGGTGGAGGTCGTCATAAGGAGTGACGGTAAGGGGTGGAAGCTATAGAGGGAGATGGTGGGGGGGTCATAAGAGGGTGACTGTAGGGGAGAGGTGATGGAGGTGATAATAGTGGGAGACCATAAAGAGAAATGGTAAGGGAGGTTACAGGGATTAATGGCAGGGAAGAAGATCATGGGGGTGGTTCACAGAGGAGAGAGCATTAGGGAGTTTGTAAGGGAGAGGTCACAGGAAGAGATGGTAGGAGAGAATTCCTGTGGCTGACAGTAGGGAAGGGGGTCACAGGGGTGATAGGTAGGGGGCGAGGTCATGTGGGAACATCTTAAGAGCTGGTGGCGGGGAGGACTGAGAAGGCCGATGGGAGTCAATTATTTGCTTTAATCAAAGAATTTGCATCATTCAACATCATTATGCTAATTTTTCCATACAGGGAACAGGCTACAGCAATAGCAACAGCAATAGTAGTAGTAGTAGTAGTATTGTTTTAACCAACATCAAAATGTGTAATTGGATGCATTGGGTTGTCGGTAAGTAGCTTGTTTACCAACCACATGGTTCCGGGTTCAGTCCCACTGCGTGGCATCTTGGGCAAGTGTCTTCTGCTATAGCCCCAGGCTGACCAATGCCTTGTGAGTGGATTTGGTAGACGGAAACTGAAAGAAGCCTGTCGTATATATGTATATATAGGCGCAGGAGTGGCTGTGTGCTAAGCAGCTTGTTTACCAACCACATGGTTCCGGGTTTAGTCCCACTGCGTGGCTGGCACCTTGGGCAAGTGTCTTCCACTTTGTCCCCCTAGCATTGCTTGACAAGCCCAGTACTTATTCTATCGGTCTCTTTTGCCGAACCGCTAGGTGACGGGGACGTAAACACACCAGCATCGGTTGTCAAGCAATGCTAGGGGGACAAACACAGACACACAAACATACACACACACATATATACACATATATGACTTACATTTTGTTGAGTTGAGCGTCCCATGGACATAAAACCACATAGCCATTACCACATGACCAAGCGAAGTATTTGCCATCTGGTGACCAGGCAATGGCCCTTGTGGCGATTTTATTTGCATTCCTTGCGTTTCTGTGAGGAGACTTGAGTTCGTATGTCAGGTGGGCTTGGACTGAAAGACAAAAAAAAAACACAACAGAGTCAGTTTCCATAGCAACAGCAATGAGGTGAATTGGGAAATAAATCAGTAGAGCAATTAATACGACTAGCACGAACCATGAAAATAGCAACTTTCTCTTCTGCAGATGTACGTACCTATTTCTTTAACTACCCACAAGGGGCTAAACACAGAGAGGACAAACAAGGACAGACAAACGGATTAAGTCAATTACATCGACCCCAATGCGTAACTGGTACTTAATTTATCGATCCCCGAAAGGATGAAAAGCAAAGTTGACCTCGGCGGAATTTGAACTCAGAACGTAACGGCAGACGAAATACCTATTTCTTTACTACCCACAAGGGGCTAAACACAAAGGGGACAAACAAGGACAGACAAACGGATTAAGTCAATTACATCGACCCCAATGCGTAACTGGTACTTAATTTATCGATCCCCGAAAGGATGAAAAGCAAAGTTGACCTCGGCGGAATTTGAACTCAGAACGTAACGGCAGACGAAATACCTATTTCTTTACTACCCACAAGGGGCTAAACACAAAGGGGACAAACAAGGACAGACAAACGGATTAAGTCGATTACATCGACCCCAGTGCGTAACTGGTACTTAATTTATCGACCCCGAAAGGATGAAAGGCAAAGTCGACCTCGGTGGAATTTGAACTCAGAACGTAACGGCAGACAAAATACGGCTACGCATTTCGCCCGGCGTGCTCACGGTTCTGCCAGCTCGCCGCCTTACATACATGTCTCCTCTCATAACAATAAGCATTTAAACCTAATAATAACAAAGAAAGAAAAGGTAGGTGGGTGCCCAAGCATGGCCACAGCCTTTGGTCTAGAACGCATAAAAAGTAAAATGCAACATCCTCAGTTATTTGCTAATTAAAGTAATTACACTCTTTACTCCTTTACTTGTTTCAGTCATTTGACTGCGGCCATGCTGGAGCAACGCCTTTTAGTCGAGCATATCGACCCCGGGACATATTCTTTGTAAGCCCAGTACTAATTCTATCGGTCTCTTTCTGCCGAACCGCTAAGTGACGGGGACGTAAACACACCAGCATCGGTTGTCAAGCAATGCTAGGGGGACAAACACAGACACAAAAACGCATATATATATATACATATATACGACGGGCTTCTTTCAGTTTCCGTCTACCAAATCCACTCACAAGGCTTTGGTTGAGGCTATAGTAGAAGACACTTACCCAAGGTGCCATGCAGTGGGACTGAACCTGGAACCATGTGGTTGGTAAATAAGCTACTTACCACACAGCCACTCCTGCGCCTATATATATATATATATATATACGACGGGCTTCTTTCAGTTTCCGTCTACCAAATCCACTCACAAGGCTTTGGTCGGCCCAAGGCTCTAGTAGAAGACACTTGCCCAAGATGCCACGCAGTGGGACTGAACCCGGAACCATGTGGTTGGTAAGCAAGCTACTTACCACACAGCCACTCCTGCGCCTTTTTCTGCTGAAAATTCAACACAACAGATTTTCATAAATAAAGCTTAGCCTAACTGGCCTAATATTTTGTTGTTCTTACAAACATTGCCCCCTTTTGGCCTTCCCATTATTGCCCACTCTCGGAACCACTATGAATAAATAAGCTTTACGTATGACAGAGTAATATTTATTTTTAACCCTTTAACATTTCAACTGACCACATCGGCTCAACTATTCTACTTGTTTTATAGTCAAACTGGCCAGATCCAGCTTCTCACACCTACCCAACAACATAACGTATTTTATAAATATAAAAAGCCACATTATCAGAATCTCAAAGATACAAAATAATGCAAGATTAATTCAAAACAATGTGAAAGAAGAGAAAAAAGTTATCGGAAGGTGGCGAGCTGGCAGAACCGTTAGCACGCCGGGCGAAATTCTTAGCAGTATTTCGTCTGCTGCTATGTTCTGAGTTCAAATTCCGCCGAGGTCGATTTTGCCTTTCATCCTTTCGGGGTCGATTAAATAAGTACCAGTTACGCACTGGGGTTGATGTAATCGACAATCCGTTTGTCTGTCCTTGTTTGTCCCCTCTGTGTTTAGCCCCTTGTGGGTAGTAAAGAAATAGGTATTTCGTCTGCTGTTACATTCTAAGTTCAAATTCAGCCGAGGTCGACATATCCATTCATCCTTTCGGGGTCGATTAAATAAGTACCGGTTATACACTGGGGTCGATGTAATCGACTTAATCCCTTTGTCTGTCCTTGTTTGTCCCCTCTGTATGTAGTAAAGAAATAGGTATTTCGTCTGCCGTTATGTTCTGAGTTCAAATTCTGCCAAGGCGGACTTTGCCTTTCATCCTTTCGGGGTCGATTAAATAAGTACCAGTTACACACTGGGGTCGATGTAATCGACTTAATCCGTTTGTCTGTCCTTGTTTGTCCCCTCTATGTTTAGCCCCTTGTGGGTAGTAAAGAAATAGGAAGGGCGATGCATGTCCTGCCCAAAGATAAATTATTCCGCAAATTGTAGCCGACAGCTAAAAGTAGACTTGATCGATGTCTACGCCAAACGCATATCAGTAAAATTTGCATACGACTAAATAAATGATTATTCAAATAATAATCACGACTATGAAAAAGAAAGTGAAGAAAATGAAATACTTATAGAAAGGGAATAAGAGAGGATTACATTCGACAGTAATCCGAATGCTAAAGGGTTAAATCAGAAGGATTGCATCACAGAAACATGGATGGTTTTGAGAGAGAGGGTGGGGGGGGGGGCAGAAAAGAGAGAAAGAGGGGAGAGGGAGGAGGGGAGAGAAAGAGAGAGAGGCGCAGGAGTGGCTGTGCGGTAAGTAGCTTGCTTACCAACCACATGGTTCCGGGTTCAGTCCCATTGCGTGGCACCTTGGGCAAGTGTCTTCTACTATAGCCCCGGGCCGACCAAAGCCTTGTGAGTGGATTTGGTAGACGGAAACTGAAAGAAGCCCGTCGTATATATGTATATATATATATATATATGTGCATGTGTGTGTTTGTCCCCCTAGCATTGCTTGACAACCAATGCTGGTGTGTTTATGTTCCCGTCACTTAGTGGTTCGGCAAAAGAGACCGATAGAATAAGTACTGGGCTTACAAAAGAATAAGTCCCGGGGTCGAGTTGCTCGACTAAAGGCGGTGCTCCAGCATGGCCGCAGTCAAATGACTGAAACAAGTAAAAGAGTATATATATATATATATATTTATTTATATATATATGTGTGTGTGTGTGTGTGTTTGTCTCCCCTAGCATTGCTTGACAACCGATGCTGGTGTGTTTGCGTCCCCGTCACTTAGCGGTCCGGCAAAAAGAGACCGATAGAATAAGTACTGGGCTTACAAAAAGAATAAGTCCCGGGGGTCGAGTTGGTCGATTAAATTAGGCGGTGCTCCAGCATGGCCGCAGTCAAAGCGACTGAAACAAGTAAAAGAGAAGCGGGGAGAGCAAAAGAGAGAGAGAGAGAGAAGGAGAAAGAGAAAGAGATAGAAAGAGGGAGGGAGAGAGAGAGAGAGGGGGGATGGTACATATTTTTTGAAAATTTCAATGCCAGCCAATTTCTCAACAAACAAATACTACTATTTAGCTGTCAAATCGATGCTATCAGCTAAAAAAATAACTCCAACAGCTGCTCTCAAACAGTCAGACACACCACCACCACCAAAACCACCGCCGCCACCACATTCTTTTCCTCTTATCAATGTCACTACTGCTGCTGCTTCTAGCCCTGCTGTTGTAGTTATTAACAGACAAACAAACACCGCTGCCTCCTCCATTCCCCCATGTCAAGGGCAAACACAAGAACGCCATTTAGAAGTTTAGAAGTTTACTCGGCAAATATGTGGTTTCATGTTTTAGTCCCACAGCAAAGCACTTTGAACAACGAGTGTCAGTGTCGTTTGCTATGGCCCTGGGCCTACGATGCCTTAGGAGGGAATTTTGAGAGTTAGAAACTCTAGGAAAGAAAGCTCATATACGCATTGTGAATGTGTACATGCACAAATTTCACCCCAAGTAGTTTTTCGCTATGGAAAAGGACCATATTCGGTAAAATTATATATAACTAGCAGTATCGCCCGGCGTTGCTCCGGTTTGTAAGGGAAATAACTAAATAAGCACTTTTAGAGATGTAAAGTATAATAGCCATCACAATATGGCTAACCACAAAGGGGGGGGGGCTGTTACTGTAGCTTTTTACGTTCCAAGATTTAATAATAAATTTTTAGAGAGTTACTTCCTTATATATGCCAAAAATGCATTAAAAATGGGAAAAAATGATGGTAAATTTTTTTTTAAATCGTAGACGCGCGCTAATACCCAGAAGGGCTCGATATGAATCACGACTATAAGATACCCGCTTTTGGTTAAACTGCACCGCAAAATGTGGGAGTAGTTAGGAATCTAAATCGTAGGAGACAGACCGCACACAACCTCATTTATATATAAAGATTATAACAATGAGGGTCTTTGCAACAGGTTGCTAGACCACATACCGAAAGTATTAGAAATAGCAGCCAGAAGACTTATTTCTTTTACTACAAAAATATGTCCCACATAATTATGTTGATGAAGGAAATGAATCTCTGATTCTAATCCAGAAACGTATGCGTCCATAATTGACCGGAGACTGTTTGATTTCGGTATTTTTCTTTGTTTTTTTGCCATAGTGAGTTACAAATACTGTTGTCTGTATGACATATTTTTGTAGTAAAAGAAATAACAGTCTTCTGGCTGCTATTTCTAATACTTTCGGTATGTGGTCTAGCAACCTGTTGCAAAGACCCTCATTGTTATAATATATATATTGCTTATAACAGATTATTTTTAAAAAAGACACTCATTATCAATGTGGACACCATGTAGGCAGTCATCAAAAAGTTTTTGTTCATCTTGAGGCTGAAAGAGGCTCCTTATCTTTCCTGACGAGAAGATGGCATAATGCACCCTTTATTCCTTCGGAATTAAGAGTATGCCGTCTTCGAAACATGTGTCGAGAGTAAAGGAATTTTGTTAAAATCTTCGTTCGACTCCATTCTTTCATTTATTCATATAAAAAAAAAACATACAAATTTCCACACAAGAACCTGGAGTTTCTACCCTTGACATGTAGCTTCAACCGTGTTTTCTGACGTGAATTTGCTACCGAGGTATCGGTTAACCGAATTTTCCATTCTAGGATAATTCATTCACCTACTTTTATATATATAATATATAATTGTTGGCGTTAGGAAGGGCATCCAGCTGTAGAAACTCTGCCAGATCAGACTGGAGCCTGGTGCAGCTCCTGGCTTCCCAGACCCCGGTCGAACCATCCAACCCGTGCTAGCGCGGAAAACGGACGTTAAACGATGATGATGATGATGATGATACTATATTAGAAGGTTTGGAGATGATGTACAGGTATTTTATATTAGAAGAAATGAGGTACTCAGAAAATCGGATGGTTTATATTTACAGATATTTATTTGTATATTACATGTTTTTATATACATCATATAACTTAGATCATGTATTAGCGCTTTCTCCCATTCTAGTGGGGTTTCCAAATCAAACTAAGTTCCTGTGTGAAAAGTTTTGACCATTTTATAGAGGTATTGAGTGTGTAGTGGTGGGGAGGAATATAAGACAGTACAAGAGGGTGAGAAGGATGAGGAGAAAGTGAGAGAGAGAGAGAATGTGTGTGTGTGTGTGTTTGTATTTGGAATGAGTGCCTTTCATCCAATATCTGTGTTTGTAAGAGGGGACTAAAAAGTTCCTGGTTTGGGGTAAAAGAAAATAGAGGAGGATCAGTTAATTATGATTCTATTTAACCCTGTCATTATTTAATTAGAGATGCTCCGTGTTTCTTTTAATTAATCTTTATATATAAAATTGAAGTTGTGTGTGTGAGACTCTGTCTCCTCCGATTTAGATGAGTCTGAGTTCAATCCACTCACAAGGCTTTGGTTGGCCCGAGACTATAGTCTTGTTTTTATAAGTTTTGAATTAAAATCTTCCACCAAACTTTAGTCACAATTTATGTTCCTAACACTAGCTGAATGATAACTAAGTTATAATACTAAATTCTTTGTTATATTTAAAACTAGCAGTATCGCCCGGCGTTGCTCGGGTTTGTAAGGGAAATAACTATATAAGCATTATTAGAGAGTGTAGAGAGAGGCGCAGAAGAGGCTGGGTGGTAAGTAGCTTGTTTACCAACCACATGGTTCCAAGTTCAGTCCCACTGCGTGGCACCTTGGGCAAGTGTCTTCTACTATAGCCTCGGGCCGACCAAAGCCTTGTGAGTGGATTTGGTAGACAGAAACTGAAAGAAGCCCGTTGTATATATGTATATATATATATGCATGTGTGTGTGTTTGTGCCACTAGCATTGCTTGACAACCGATGCTGGTGTGTTTATGTCCTCGTCACTTAGCGGTTCGGCAAAAGAGACCGATAGAATAAGTATTGGGCTTACAAAAGAATAAGTCCCGGGGGTCGAGTTGCTCGATTAAAAAGGCGGTGCTCCAGCATGGCCGCAGTCAAATGACTGAAACAAGTAAAATTTTTAAAAAATAAAATTTAAAAAAATATATAAATGAAGGCGTGGCTATGTAGTAAGAAGTTTGCTACCCAACCAAATGGTTCCAGGTTCAGTCCCACTGTGTAGCACCTTGGGCAAGTGTCTTCTACTATAACTTCTGATCGACCAAAGCTTAGTTAGTGGACTTGGTAAACAGAAACTGAAAGAAGCCCGTCGTATATATGTGTATATGTATCCACGTGTGTGTATGGATGTGTGATTTTGTGTGTGATTGAGAACCGGCATTGGTGTGTTTACATCCCCATAACTTAGCAGTTTGGCCTTAGAAACTGATAGAATAAGTATCGGGATTTTTTTAAAATTTAAGTACCATGTCCATTTACTCTCTTTTACTCTCTCTTTTACTTGTTTCAGTCATTTGACTGCGGCCATGCTGGAGCACCGCCTTTAGTTGAGCAAATCGACCCCCGGGACTTATTCTTTGTAAGCCCAGTACTTATTCTATCGGTCTCTTTTGCCGAACCGCTAAGTGACGGGGACGTAAACACACCAGCATCAGTTGTCAAGCAATGCTAGGGAGACAAACACAAACACACAAACATATACACACACATACATATACATATATACGCATATATACGACAGTCTTCTTTCAGTTTCCGTCTACCAAATCCACTCACAAGGCATTGGTCGGCCCGGGGCTATAGCAGAAGACACTTGCCCAAGATGCCACGCAGTGGGACTGAACCCGGAACCATGTGGTTGGTTAGCAAGCTACTTACCACACAGCCACTCCTTCAAGGTTGTGCCCCAGCATGGACACAATCTAATGACAAACAAGATAAAAAAATACATGCGTGCCAATATATGTGCATAACAGTAATAAGAATAACAATGATGATAATGAAAATTATAAATATTATTATTAGTGATAAAATAAAAATAGAGGTGTCAATGTTTTATTAATAACAATGAAAGCCACTTTGTATTTTGTGGGGGTCACTGTTTTTAGACAAACCTCCATATCTACAGATATGTTGATATGGATGCTTTTATACCTATCATCATCATTATCATCGTTTGAAATCCCATTTTCCCATGCTTGGATGAGTCAGACAAAACTACATTACGACAGTGATTTCATGCCGATCCTTCATCCCTTTAATGAAAGGGGTTAACCCCTTGACCGATGGAACAATGAAAAGCTTGGAGAGGCTCCCACAGTGAGTTGTAAGTCCGGGGATACTGAAAGAAGCCCGTCATGTATATGTATGTATGTGTGTGTGTGTTTGTGTGTGTCTGTCCCCAACAACATCGCTTGACAACCGATGGTGGCGCGTTTACGTCCCCGTAACTTAACGGTTCGGCAAAAGACACCGATAGAATAAGTACTGGGCTTACAAAGAATAAGTCCCGGGTAGATTTGCTCGACTAAAGGCGGTGCTCCAGCATGGCCTCAGTCAAATGACTGGGAGAAAATGTCTTGACGTGGACAAACATATGTAAACCCATCAACTCAACTCACAATTCAAACACAACCAGTTACCGGTCCAAATATACCCCCCCCCCAGCACATTTCAACTGATAACAAGGTTTGTATTTATACACACCACCGCTTTGTGCTGTCACCACCACCACCCACCTACGCCACACCCCACCACTTCATATCTCTTTCTACTCTGTGCAAACCCACTCTGTTGACATATAAATATCTATCTATCTATCTATCTATTTATCTACCAACCACATGGTTCCGGGTTCAGTCCCACTGCGTGGCACCTTGGGCAAGTGTCTTCTATTTATAGCCTCAGGCCGACCAATGCCTCGTGAGTGGATTTGGTAGATGGAAACTGAAAGAAGCCCATCATATATATATATATATATATATATATATGAGTGGCTGTGTGGTAAGTAGCTTGCTTACCAACCACATGGTTCCGGGTTCAGTCCCACTGTGTGGCACCTTGGGCAAGTGTCTTCTACTATAGTTGATTTTGTAGACGGAAACTGAAAGAAGCCCGTCGTATATATGTATGTGTATATATATGTGTGTGTGTGTGTGTGTGTGTGTGTGTGTGTGTGTGTGTTTGTCCCCCTAGCATTGCTTGACAACCGATGCTGGTGTGTTTACGTCGCCGTCACCTAGCGGTTCGGCAAAAGAGACCGATAGAATAAGTACTTGGCTTACAAAGAATAAGTCCCGGAGTCGATTTGCTCGACTAAAGGCGGTGCTCCAGCATGGCCGCAGTCAAATGACTGAAACAAGTAAAAGAGAGAGAGAGAGAGAGCAATTGCTTTCTCCATAGTCATATTCCAATGATGACCATATTTGTCGCAAAAAATCACGCAGAGTAGGAAAAAAAAATTATTACAAATAATCGCTGGATTTCACAATTAATTTTGATTATTCCTAAAGTAAATAAAAATTGTTATCATACAAAAAAAATTACATAACAAAAAAAAACAAACAAAAAAAAAAAAAAAATCACTGCAAATTATCGCAGTAATGAAAATCCAAAATTTCAGGGTCCGGATTTGGACCCAGAATATTTTTGATTTACTCACAGAGTCAGCCAGATTCCACAATGGTATGATATGTTAGGCTACAGCCTGTAGGAGTAAAGTTGAAAAAGTGTGACACACTGACACACACATTTATTATATTAGATACATACATACATATCATCATCACCATCATCATCGTTTAACATCTGTATGGGTAGGATGGTTGACAGGAGCCGGCCAGGTAGAAAACTACCCAAGGCTACTGTGTCTGTTTTGGCTGGATTTTTACAGTTGTATGCCCTTCCCAACACCTAGCCTTCTTCAGTGTGGACTAGATGCTTTTTATGTGGCACACACAGAGTATATAGACATGCCCATGTATTATTTACCTACCATGAACACAATATCCTATATGCTTGTATAAAACCATTGCAGCGTGGAAGGTGTTTATAAGCCACTAGCAGTATCGCCCGGCGTTGCTGGGGTTTGTAAGGGAAATAACTATATAAGCATTTTTAGAGAGTTACTTCCCTTATATAACCCAAGCAAAAATCATTAAGAATACGGAAAAATGATGGTAAATTTTTTGTTAAATCGTAGACTCATCATAGATGCGCGCTAATACCCGGAAGGGCTCGATATGAATCACGACTATAAGATACCCGCTTTTGGTTAAACTGCACCACAAAATGTGGGAGTAGTTAGGAATCTAAATCGGAGGAGACAGAGTCTCACACACACAACCGTTAGATTCACTTCAACATTTAAATTCAATTTGTCGAAATATTTTCGTCGCTTTGTGACCGCGACCTGTTCACTGACAAAACTTCGTACATATATATCATGAACTAACTGTTACTTCCTCAGATGCAGCACGAAGTTTTGTCAGTGAACAGGTCGCGGTCTCAAAGCGACGAAACTATTTTGACAAATTAAATGTTGAAGTGAATCTAACGGTTTTTGTGCGTTTCTTAAATGGCTTATAAACACCTTCCATGCTGCAATTGTTTTCGTCCCAGCACGCGATCTGAGATCAAGTCACTTGCTATGCAAGTACATCTCCGTAATTGTATAAAAACCATTCGCAAAAAAAAAAAACCAACATATGCTATGTGAATGTCTCTTATTAGAATAAAATGCTGATTATTTTTTTAGTGCCACTCCTCAGTACCAGACGCCTGGTCTGCTGGAAATGATAGCAGCTCGCTTCTACACACAATATTATATTTCAAGCGAACACACAGTCACTGATTTTGAAACAAACAAAATTGCTACTTTTAAAATATCAGGATGTACAAACTTCCATATGCTTTATTATTATTATTATCATTATTATTATTAATTAATTATTATATTATTATTATCATTATTATTATTAATTAATTATTATATTATTATTATCATCATTATTAATTATTCTTTTTATTTATTATCATTAATTAATTATTATTATTTATTTATTATTAATTAATTATTATCATTATTAATTAATTATTATTTATTTATTATTAATTAATTAATATCATTATTAATTAATTAATATTATTATTAATTAATTAATATATCATTATTATTATTAATTATTATTATTATTATTATTAATTATTATTATTATTATTAAAATGAATAGAAAAGTAGTGAGCTGGCTGAATTGTTAGGACAGCAGGCAAAATGCTAAGCAGTATTTCATTCACCCTTATGTTCTGAGTTCAAATTCTGCCGAGGTTGACTTTACCTTTCATCTTCGTTTTTGTAAATTCTCACTATATATATATATATATATTATATATACACACACACAAAGATACCAAATATGGGGGAGGTTTGTTCAGAGGTGATCTAAACGATGTATGTATGTATATATATATATAATATATATATATATATTATATATATATATATTACACACACACAAAGATACCAAATATGGGGGAGGTTTGTTCAGAGGTGATCTAAACGATGTATGTATGTATATATATATATATATATATATATATATATATATATATATATATATATATATACACACACAATATTTACCTACAACAAACACACACACACACACACATACAATATCCTGTATGTTTGTATACTCTTTTTACTCTTTTACTTGTTTCAGTCATTTGACTGCGGCCATGCTGGAGCACCGCCTTTTTAGTCGAGCAACTCGATCCCCGGGACTTATTCTTTTCTAAGCCCAGTACTTATTCTATCGGTCTCTATTGCCGAACCGCTAAGTAACGGGGACATAAACACACCAGCATCGGTTGTCAAGCAATGCTAAGGGGACAAACACAGACACACAAACGCACATATATATATATATACATATATACGACGGGCTTCTTTCAGTTTCCATCTACCAAATCCACTCACAAGGCTTTGGTCGGCCCGAGGCTATAGTAGAAGACACTTGCCCAAGGTGCCACGCAGTGGGACTGAACCCGGAACCATGTGGTTCATAAGCAAGCTACTTACCACACACTCACTCCTACGCCTATATATATATATATATATATATATGCGACGGGCTTCTTTCAGTTTCCGTCTATAAAATCCACTCACAAGGCTTTTGTCAGCCCAAGGCTATAGTAGAAGACACTTGCCCAAGGTGCCACGCAGTGGGACTGAACTCGGAACCATGTGATTGGTAAAGAAGCTACTTACCACAAAACCATTTTGTGAGTATCTCTCACTAGATTAGAACGCAGACTGACAACCCACAAATACATGTATTCATGCACATAAACAATAAACGTATAATAGTTCTTGAAATTCATGGCAAGTTTCCAAACCCATTTTGTGTGTAGGAATGAAACTGGATAACTTGCAAAATGTCTGGATGAAGTAAGGCAAGGAGCTGTTTTCTCATTCATTATATTCAGCATGACTTTCCAACACCTTTATAAACAACATTGATTCACGTACAGGCAACACTTCCAGCTATTCTCCACACTACTAATCTTTATATATATACTAGCAGTATTGCCCGGCGTTGCTCGGGTTTGTAAGGGAAATAACTATAAAGCATTTTTAGAGAGTTATAGCCAAAAAATAGCAAAAAAGATGATGGTAAATTTTTTTTTTGAGAGTTAAAAAGGTCGAGTTGCTTCCCCTAGACAGTCTGTGGTTTGTGTTTCTGATTCTCGACCCCATGTCGAATTTATCGATTTTTTTCCAGAACTGGGGGAACTTTTCAAAATTTTTGCTGCGTTAGTTTTGAATTATGACATTGGGCTATGTGTGTGTCAAGTTTCATCAGAATTAGTTGAAAGCCATGGTCAGGGAGAGGGTACAACCTAACAGACACACAGACAAACTGCCGTTTATATAGAGAGAGATAAAACTGAGAATGTGTGTCAGTCTGTCTGTCTGTGTTTCCCTAAAACTTGAAAACTACACAACCAATTTCATTCAAATTTTACACATGCCTTACTTAGGGTCCATGTAGTTTCATGGGCAAAAAAAATGTTCAAAGCAATATCATATCTTCACTATTACGTGTTAAAAGTGAAACAAAAATATTTCTCTATCTTATGTCAGATGCTTCACTTTAACAATAAAAATAATAATAACAATTGAATTATATGTAGTAAGTAATAATTAAAAGCAAACTAAAGTATAATATAATCGTAACATAATAAAAAAGTAAAAATAGCAATTGGTATAAAATTGCATCAATGATTTGAACTTGAATAAGTGGTTTCACATGAATGGGAATAAATTAAAAATAAAATTAGCGTGCAGAAATGGAATAGTCCAGATGGATAATAAAAAATTAAATTAAAGAAAAGACCATTGTCTATAAAGTATACAATGTAGAGAAAAAAGAAGAGCTAACAATTCCTGTCTGTTATATATTTTGAGTATTGTTATCACTAGCGATATCAAGATGTAACTTTGTATTTTGCATTTTGTGTATAGATGTATATATATATAGATGTACATGTAATATGTACACACACATATATATATATATATATATATATATATGTATGTATAGACATATATACATGCACTAGCACTATGACCCGCAACGACGGGTCTTTAATGCCAGTATAACTATAGACCTATGTTGATCTCCAAGAAAACCTGGATACTAGAACCTCAGGCTTATCTCCTGTCTTGTGGTGACCCCAACTTTAGCTGGGATAAGTAAACCCTTCAGTATTCAGATTACTCTGTCAAACATAATACTTTTTATAACAAAATCTTTTTTAAAAAACTGGAAATATAATGATGAGAAAATAATAGGCATATTTTCATTTCTTTTTTTTTTTAAATATGTTTTTATCCAAATCGGAATCGAAATTGAACCAATCCTATGACTGGCACCCGGCAGTTGCCAGGACCGCTGGACTGACTCCTGTGCAGGTGGCAAGTGAAGAAACACCATTTCGACCCTGTGCTTGAGGAGATCCATTGAGTCAAGTACACCGACATCAAAATCAATGGAAACTGTAGTTGTGATCCCTGTGCCGGTGGCAAGTAAAAAGCACCATCTGAATGTGGCCGATGCCAGCGCCGCCTAGACAGACTTCCGTGCCGGTGGCACGTAAAATGCACCATCTGAACATGGCCGATGCCAGTGCCGCCTAGACTGGCTTCCGTGCCGGTGGCACGTAAAAAGCACCATCCGAATCGTGGCCGATTGCCAGACTCCCCTGGCACCTGTGCAGGTGACACATAAAAAGCACCCACTACACTCACGGAGTGGTTGGTGTTAGGAAGGGCATCCAGCTGTAGAAACACTGCCAGATCAGACTGGGCCTGGTGCAGCCTTCTGGCTCCCCAGACCCCAGTTGAACCGTCCAACCCATGCTAGCATGGAAAAACGGACGTTAAACGATGATGATGATGATTCCTATATTTCGTTATATTATTACTATCTTTATATATTCATATATTTTCATGGTTTTAATACATCAACATGTGTTTTATTTTGGTCAATTTTTATCTTAATTAAATCCATACACATGTGTTCATTATAGTTTGCCTGACTTAAACTTTTCTCATTTCACTTATTATTCTTGTCTAATGTCTCTGGCTCAACTGGAGCACTTCAATGCGGTCCGAGTGTTTCATAAGAAAAATATAACAATGTACATGTACGTGTGTATATAAAATGTAAGCATTGTAGCCAGTTTGCAAGCAACAACCGGGTGGATATGTGAAACCCTGATTTATAACTGCAGACAGGCGAGGGACTGTAATCCACTTAAACAAATGTAAATTCCACTTTCTGGTAACACTGGACAATTGATACTGCCTGTAACGAATACCCGGGTACATGCTCCTGCTCATACAGCTATGTACAAGACGCACAATCGTTTGACCAAATTGCACAATCTGTTACATATCTGATATCAACATGCCACGTAATACTAAATTCTTCGTTATATTTAAAGTAATTGAAAGAAATACAGAGCATCTCAAAATAAATATGGTAATGAAAGGGTTAATGGAATGTGAAGACGCAGGCTGCAAAGCGGAACATTTTCCAATCGAAGTCGGATGTAGAGGGTTTGTTGGACACAGTGTGAGACGAATGTTGCTATCGCTAAGCCTAACTCATTGTAAAGTCAATACCACCATCACCGATATCCAATCTACAATGGGGAAGGCTAGCCACTGGATTTGGTTAAAAAGAGACGATGAGCGATGGCTAGAAGGATATTGAGTTTAACTTCATAACCAGCTGATCTAGCAAGCGGGGCCTCATACCAGTGAGGGGGGCCGGTGCGCATTGATGCCGTCGAGAGGTAGGCCCCGAAATGGAGAAGGCTAGCCACTGGATTTGGTGAAAAAGAGACGATGAGCGATGGGTAGAAGGATATTGAGTTTAACTTCATAACCAGCTGATCTCTCTCTATATATACATATATATATATATATATATATATATATATATAATATATATATATATATCATAGGTGCAGGAGTGACTGTGTGGTAAGTAGCTTGTTTACCAACCACATGGTGCCGGGTTCAGTCCCACTACGTGGCACCTTGGGCCGACCAAAGCCTTGATTGGATTTGGTAGACGGAAACTGAAAGAAGCCCATTGTGTGTGTGTGTGTGTATATATATATATATATATATATATATATATATATCATAGGTGCAGGAGTGGCTGTGTGGTAAGTAGCTTGTTTACCAACCACATGGTGCCGGGTTCAGTCCCACTACGTGGCACCTTGGGCCGACCAAAGCCTTGTGAATGGATTTGGTAGACGGAAACTGAAAGAAGCCCGTTGTATATATATATATATATATATATAATCATAGGTGCAGGAGTGGCTGAGTGGTAAGTAGCTTGTGAGTGGATTTGGTAGACGGAAACTGAAAGAAGCCCGTCGTATATATGTATATGTATATGCATGTGTGTGTGTTTGTCCCCCTAGCATTGCTTGACAACCGATGCTGGTGTGTTTATGTCCCCGTTACTTAGCGGTTCAGCAAAAGAGACCAATAGAATAAGTACTGGGCTTACAAAATAATAAGTCCCGGTGTCAATTTGCTTGATTAAAGGTGGTGCTCCAGCATGGCCGCAGTCAAATGACTGAAACAAGTTAAAGAGTAAAGAGAGAGAGTATATACATACGCACATACACATATAGGAGTGGCTGTGTGGTAAGTAGCTTGCCTACCAACCACATGGTTCTGAGTTCAGTCCCACTGCGTGGCACCTTGGGCAAATGTCATTTACTACAGCCTCAGGCCAACCAAAGCCTTTTGAGTGAATTAGGTAGACGGAAACTGAAAGAAGCCCATTGAATATATGTGTGTGTGTTTGTCTGTTTGTGTCCCCACCATCGCTTGACAACCGATGCTGGTGTGTTTATATCCTTGTAACTTAGCGGTTCGGCAAAAGGGACCGATAGGATAAGTACTAGGCTTACAAAGAATAAGTCATAGGGTTGACTTGCTTGACTAAAGGCAGTGCTCCAGCATGGCCGCAGCCAAATGATAAATACTCTCTCTCTTTACTCTTACTTGTTTCAGTCATTTGACTGCGGCCATGCCGGAGCACCGCCTTTAGTCGAGCAAATCGACCCTGGAACTTATTCTTTGTAAGCCCTGGACTTATTCTATCGGTCTCTTATGTCATTTACTTGTATATATGTGTATATATACTACATATATATACACATATATACGACGGGCTTCTTTCAGTTTCCATCTACCAAATCCACTCACAAGGGTTTGGTCGGCCTGAAGGCTATAGTAGAAGACACTTGCCCAAGGTGCCACGCAGTGGGACTGAACCTGGAACCATGTAGTTCGTAAGCAAGCTACTTACCACACAGCCACTCCTGCGCTTTTAAAAAATGTATAAAAAAAAGGAAGAAAACACACACAAACTCAATATTTCTTTGTTTTCATGCTTTTTTAAAATTCAGCCTGAGCAAGCAACTAAAACTCAGATATGGGTGAACACACCAAGGCCAGCACTAGGAAGAAATTCCAACCATGACAATCCTACAAGTAAACAACAAAAGAAACAAAAAGGAAACAAGCGGACTCACAAAGCACAGGTATGTTTGTATGTGTGGTTAGGTTGTTGACCGTGTCCTTGAGTTCTGAGTTCAGTCCCACTGTAGGACACCTAGAGAAACATCTCCACTAAGGCCTTACATGTGGACTCCTTGAATGGGAAACTTATGACCATCAAATCATCATCGTTTAATGTCCGTTCTCCATGCTAGCATGGGTTGGACGGTTCGACCGGGGATCTGGGAAGCCAGAAGGCTGCACCAGGCTCCAGTCTGATTTGGCAGTGTTTCTAACAGCTGGATGCCCTTCCTAACGCCAACCACTCTGTGAGTGTAGTGGGTGCTTTTTACGTGCCACCTACACAGGTGCCAGGCGAGGCTGGCAAATGGCCACGATCAGATTGGTGCATTTTACATGCCACTGGCACG
The DNA here is from genome assembly GCF_006345805.1 of Octopus sinensis. Taxonomy (NCBI): domain Eukaryota; kingdom Metazoa; phylum Mollusca; class Cephalopoda; order Octopoda; family Octopodidae; genus Octopus; species Octopus sinensis. The sequence continues at coordinate 8,343,468 of NC_043026.1, forward strand.
GATGCCAGTCGAGGCGGCACTGGCATCAGCCACGATTCGGATGGTGCTTTTTACGTGCCACCGGCATGGATGCCAGTCAAGGTGACACACACTCATATTCGTTCATTCCTCATCTTTGCCTGCTTAATCCTGGGAGGGTCATGGTGGGTGTACCAGTGGGGTGGGATTGGGGAGCAGAGTCCTCAAGCTTGTCTCTCATCGGAGCCTGTCAGAAACAACTGAAGACGTTCGACCTTTATTCTCTAGAAAAACGATGACGCCGTGGTGATCTCATTCTTGCTCACAACATCATAAGCGGAAAGTGTAACCTCTCGAAAGAGCTGTTCTTCACTCCTGCTCCAGAGCGTTGGCTGCGGGGTCACTCCGAAAAGCTCTATCTGCGACGATTTCATCTCAATCGAAGGAGAGGGGCTTTCTCCGTCCGGGTTGCGGATCCGTGGAATAAGCTGCCAGACGAGATAGTGAAGATGCCGACGACCGCTCGGTTCAAAGTCTCTCTTGACCAGAAATGGCCTGAACTCTTTGCATGAACACCCTCCCTGTACATAACTCCATGTCCCCCTACATGGCCTTGCTTTTTGCTTTTTGAGCCAAAAAATTAACTAACTAACTAACTGTTACCAAATGGTGGTTGTTGGGTCTCCAAGTGAGACCAACCCAGCTCATTGCTGGTTCGCCCCTCAGACACTGTAAAACCTATCCAGCAGTTTTTTCCAAGACATTCTTACCACACGTCTGTGTTATTGGATCTGTGATCCCTAAATTTGCAGAGGTAGTATCTCTATCTGGAGCACCTCTCTGACCTGTGGGCAACACACTTTAATAAGTAACATTACTTCACAGACCCTGTGGAGGAATCCCATCTTAGCTATTTATCATCCTCATCAATTAGAATCCATTTGCCATGCTGGCATGGGTTGGACGGTTTGACTGGAACTGGTAAGCCAGAGAGCTGCACCAGTCTTCTATGGCTGAATGCCCTTCCCAATGCCAACTACTCCAAAATGAGCACCCTTCACGTGTCACCGGCTTGGGTGCCCTTCACGTGTCACCGGCACGGGTGCCCTTCACGTGTCACCGGCACGGGTGCCCTTCAAATGTCACCGGCACGGGTGCCCTTCAAATGTCACCGGCACGGGTGCCCTTCGAATGTCACCGGCACGGGTGCCCTTCGAATGTCACCGGCACGGGTGCCCTTCATGTGTCACCGGCATGGGTGCCCTTCATGTGTCACCGGCATGGGTGCCCTTCATGTGTCACCGGCACGGGTGCCCTTCATGTGTCACCGGCACGGGTGCCCTTCATGTGTCACCGGCACGGGTGCCCTTCATGTGTCACCGGCACGGGTGTCTTTCGAATGTCACCGGCATGGGTGCCCTTCGAATGTCACTGGCATGGGTGCCCTTCGAATGTCACTGGCATGGGTGCCCTTCGAATGTCACTGGCACGGGTGCCCTTCGAATGTCACTGGCACGGGTGCCCTTCGAATGTCACTGGCACGGGTGCCCTTCGAATGTCACTGGCACGGGTGCCCTTCGAATGTCACTGGCACGGGTGCCCTTCGAATGTCACTGGCACGGGTGCCCTTCGAATGTCACTGGCACGGGTGCCCTTCGAATGTCACTGGCAGGGTGCCTTCGAATGTCACTGGCACGGGTGCCCTCGAATGTCACTGGCACGGGTGCCCTTCGAATGTCACTGGCACGGGTGCCCTTCGAATGTCACTGGCACGGGTGCCCTTCGAATGTCACTGGCACGGGTGCCCTTCGAATGTCACTGGCACGCGCGCCCTTCGAATGTCACTGGCACGCGCGCCCTTCACGTGTCACTGGCACAGGCGCCCTTCACGTGTCACTGGCACAGGCGCCCTTCACGTGTCACTGGCACAGGCGCCCTTCACGTGTCACTGGCACAGGCGCCCTTCACGTGTCACTGGCACAGGCGCCCTTCACGTGTCACCGGCATGGGTGCCCTTCGAATGTCACTGGCACGGGGGCCAGGTGAGGCTGGCAAACGGCCACGTTTGGATGGTGCGTTTTACTTGCCACTGGCACGGGGACCAGGTGATGATGGCAACGGCCACGATCGGATGGTGCTTTTTATGTGCCAGGCGAGGCTGGCAAACGGCCACGGTCAGATGGTGCTTTTTACGTGCCACTGGCACGGGGGCCAGATGGTGCTGGCAACGGCCACGATCGGATGGTGTTGGCATTTAAAAAGGACATCCTTGTAGAAGTTTTCTATGTAAAACTGTGCCGGTCACTTACTGTGGAGGGAACCTGTAGAAAAAGGAGACCCAAGAAGACATGGGATGAGGCGGTGAAGCATGATCTTCAAATAATGGGCCTCACAGGGGCGATGACGATTGAGACCTTTGGCAATTTTCTTTTCTGTGCTTGAGAATGCATGTCAAGCCAAATGAAATCGTAGTCAAAGCCAGTGCCGGTGACATTCGAAGGGCACCTGTACCGGTGACACGTGAAGGGCACCCATGCCAGTGACACATGAAGGGCACCTATGCCTCCATGAGGCCCAATGCTCAAAGGGTGCTTTTTACGTTCCACCAGCATTGGCCACGATGCTGCCGTGATAGAGAGAGGGAGGATGAAGGGAGTAGAGAGAGGTGTAAAATGAGAGGGGGAGGCTACAGTGAAAGAGAGGAAGTAGAGAGACATATAGAATGTGAGAGAGGAAAAGTAGAGAGAAAGAGGGTAAAGAGAAAAGAACATTCAGAAGGGGAGAAAGACGGAGGAGGAGGAAAGGAGAAACATAAAAGAATGACGTAAGAGTGACAGTTGGAGGGAGACTAGTGCGATGTAGGATGAGAGAGAGAGAGAGGAAGTAGAGAGTGACTATAGAGATCAAGTGAGAGAGAGAGAGAGAGAGAGAGAGAGGGAGGGAAACCGTAAAGAGAAAGGATCTGGTTTAATTTCTTCCAACCACTTAAAATATTTCAAATTTTATTTTGTTTTTTTCAAGTCACATCCTTGTAGAAGTTTTCTATGATGATGCAACTTTCTCTATGGGGGGAAAAAAACAAAAATAATGAATGTGATTTTTATATACCAGCACCATCCGATCGTGGCCGTTGCCAGCCTCGCCTGGCCCCTGTGCCGGTGGCACGTAAAAAGCACCCTCCGATCGTGGCCGTTGCCAGCCTCGCCTGGCCTCCTTGCCGGTGGCACATAAAAAGCACCATCCGACCGTGGCCAGCCTCGCCTGGCCCCAGTGCCGGTGGCACATAAAAAGCACGATCCAATTGTGGCCGTTGCCAGCCTCGTCTGGCCTCCGTGCCAGTGGCACATAAAAAGCACCATCCGATCATGGCCGTTGCCAGCCTCGCCTGGCCTCCTTGCCGGTGGCACATAAAAAGCATCATCCGACCGTGGCCGTTGCCAGCCTCGCCTGGCCTCCGTGCCAGTGGCACATAAAAAGCACCATCCGATCATGGCCGTTGCCAGCCTCGCCTGGCCTCCTTGCCGGTGGCACATAAAAAGCACCATCCGACCGTGGTCATTTGCCTGCCTCGCCTGGCCTCCGTGCCGGTGGCACATAAAAAGCACCATCCGATCGTGGCCGTTGCCAGCCTCGTGTGGCACATAAAAAGCACCATCCACGTGGCCGTTGCCAGCCTCGCCTGGCCTCCGTGCCGGTGGCACATAAAAAGTACCCACTACACTCACGGAGTGGTTGGCGTTAGGAAGGGCATCCACCTGTAGAAATACTGCCAGATCAGGCTGGAGCCTTGTGCAGCCTCCTGGCTTCCCAGACCCCAGTTGAACCATCCAACCCATGCTAGCATGGAAAGCGGACGCTAAATGATGATGATGAAACACGATCATCAACTTCTATATTTATAAAAATGTTGATGGGCAACAGATTTTTTAAAAAGTGGGGCACCAGAAGAAAAGGTTGGGAAACACTGAGCTGGAGTGAGTGCCACCCAGGGTGGCCTTTCCGTTTGCCACCCCCCCGACCCCACAAAAAAAAACATTAGTTACAACACCCAAAGTGCCCCTTTAAAAGTGTCACCTGGGGCAGACTGTCCCTACCGCCACCCTCTTAACTACGCTAGTGGAGAGTAGAGACTACAGTTGAAATATGGTAAGAAAACATGGTTTTAGCAATGTTATCAAGCTTACTGACTAACCACCAAACTTGACCTGTTCTAGCACTGATATTCTATATACTGCTGGCAGAGAAATGAGTAACTGCTATCTCTAGCAGTTGAGTGTCCATCACTGAGAAGGCCAAGAAAGGTTGAAACCACCTGGGCTGGTGGTAGCAGGGATTTTGCACCTAAAGACAATATAAGAGTGTCTCTCAGGGTAACTACCACAGTAAAGTTTGTCCCAACATCATCATCATCATTTAATGTCCGTTTTCCGTGCTAGCACAGGTTGGACGGTTCGACCGGGGTCTGGGAAGCCAGGAGGCGGCACCAGGCTCCAGTCTGATGTGGCAGCGTTTCTACAGCTGGATGCCCTTCCTAATGCCAACCACTCCGTGAGTGTAGTGGGTGCTTTTTATGTGCCACAGGCACAGGTGCCAGGGGAGTCTGGCAGCAGCCACGATCGGTTGGTGCTTTTTACGTGCCACAGGCACAGGTGCCAGGGGAGTCTGGCAGCAGCCACGATCGGTTGGTGCTTTCTACGTGCCACTGGCACAGAAGCCAGTCAAGGCGGCGCTGGCATCGGCCACGTTCGGATGGTGCTTTTTACGTGCCACCGGCACAGGTATCACAACTACTATTTCCATTGATATTTATTTCGATGTCCATGTGATGCAAATTTGAAACTGACCGCTCCTTAAAGAAGTGCCCATCTCTGCTATCGCTCACATGTTCCATGACGGAAAACGTGGAGGTGGGGGACCAAGAAAACATGGGACGAAGTACTGAAGAACAACGCTAAACCTTTCAGGCAAGATGACAAAGGACCAAAATGCCTAGCGCTTTGCTGTACTGAAAAAGACCTGTACTCCACAGCAGAAATGTTAAAACTGGTCCCTTCAAGACTTAATACACTTAGTACACTCATTAAGTGATTGGTATTAGGAAGGGCATCCAGCTGTAGAAACCACGTCAAATAAGACTGAAATTTGGAGCAGCTCCCTGATTTTCCAGTTCTGGTCAAATCGGCCATGTCAGCACGGACAACGGACTTTAAATTATGATGATTATATATATATATATATATATATATATATAGGCGCAGGAGTGGCTGTGTGGTAAGTAGCTTGCTAACCAACCACATGGTTCCAGGTTCAGTCCCAGTGTGTGGCATCTTGGGGCAAGTGTCTTCTGCTATAGCCCCGGCCAACCCAATGCCTTGTGAGTGGATTGGTAGACGGAAACTGAAAGAAGCTGTCGTAATATGTATTATATATATATATATAATTATATGTGAGTGTATAGTTGTGTGTCTGTGTTTGTCCCCCTAGCATTGCTTGACATCCCTGTGTGTTTGCATCCCTGTCAATTAGCGGTTCGGCAAAAGAGACCGATAGAATAAGTACTGGACTTACAAAGAATAAGCCCCGGGGTCGATTTGCTCAACTAAAGGCGGTGCTCCAGCATGGCCGCAGTCAAATGACTGAAACAAGTAAAAGAGTAAAAGAGATATATATGTATATATACATATATATAACGGGTTTCTTGCAGTTTCCGTCTACCAAATCCACTCACAAGGCTTTGGTTGGTCCGAGGCTACAGTAGAAGACACTTGCCCAAGGTGTCTCGCGGTGGGACTGAACCCAGAACCGTGTGGGTGGGAAGGTATGTAAAAGATAATATATTTTAATAGCATACTTCCTGTCAATAAATGAGTTTTTTCTTACACACACACACACACTTGCTTGGTGCAGGGATGGAGTAAGAATTTAAATTATAAAAAGTGTATTTTGCTTAAATCTCAGCAATGGACCCCCGTTGGGCGCATCATCATTCCATTAAATGTGTTTATGGGGAGAAATGTATTGAAAAATATCAATACATGTCTAAAGTGACAAAGAAACGAGGAAGGTATCAGGTAGGCGTGGGATGCGCTAAAACTCCTTTTAATCACATACCTTTTCGTCTGGAAATTATAAACATAAATATGTTGCAGATTCGGGCTATCCATATTTTAAAACTATGATTTCGAGAGCGGAAATTTTAGAATTTGCGGAAGGGGAGGGGTTAATTTCTTTTTTTAATTATGCGTAGAAGGCAAGGAAAATTCTCAGAAATTTTGTGGAAATTCCCCAACATGAAAAAAATTTATGAGGGGTTATACAAGATGCTTAAACCACAATTCTGCTTTTAATTTTTTTTTTATAAGGAACTTATTTTTCAAATCCTATTTCGTCTGTTTGGCTAACCAAACGTGTGTGGCTGTATTGAACAGAGGCGCTTTGAATCTTAGAAGAATAACAAGGAATTTCAATCAAACTGTTTTGATCCCTACATGTAACTCCCAATAAATGTGTTGAATGACCCTTCTTTTGTCTATCCACAAAGGAAAAGATCCTCTCTCTCATATATATATATATATATATATACTCTTTACTCCTTGTTTCAGTCATTTGACTGTGGCCATGCTGAAGCACCGCCTTTAGTCGAGCAAATCGACCTCAGGACTTATTCTTTGTAAGCCTAGTACTTATTCTATCGGTCTCTTTTGCCGAACCGCTATTTAACGGGGACGTAAACACACCAGCATCGGTTGTGAAGCGATGTTGGGGGAACAAACACATACACATATGACGGGCTTCTTTCAGTTTCCGCCTACCAAATCCACTCACAAGGCTTTGGTCGGCCCGAGGCTATAGTAGAAGACACTTGCGCAAGGTGCCACGCAGTGGGACTGAACCCGGAACCATGTGGTTGGTAAGCAAGCTCCTTACCACACAGCCACTCCTATCCCTATCTGCCCTTGTAAATCCCTCTATTCCGTTTTCTATACATATATATATATATATATATACACACACACACACAGACATACATATGTAGAGAGTAAGATTACATGAATGAAGGAGGCTGGATATACAACGATAAGAGCAGAAGATGTTCCAATAAAATGATGCATAGAAATATTCACAGGTGTGTATATACCTATGATTTAAAAAAAAAAAAACTAAGTAAAAGATCTTGAAACAGCTTATATCGAGGAAAAAGACAAAAAATAAAAGAGGGCAGCAAGCCGCTACAGGAATCGAACCCTGTCCCTCCAGATTTGCAGCATCTGGTAAAGATTAAGGGTGGGGGGGAGAGGATGGGATAGAGAAGGAGGGCGAAAAGCGAGAGAGGGAAGAAGATGGCGAGAGAGAGGAGGAGGAGCAAATAAAGCAAGAGAGAGGGTAAGAAAGGAGCAAGAGAGGAAGACGACATAAGAGAGAGAGAGAGAGAGAGAGGAAGAGGGGGAGCGAGAGGACGAGGGAAGAGAGGGAGGGAGGAGGAATAGCGACTGAGAGGAGGAATATAAAGCCAAGAGAGGGGAGGCAAGAAGGCGCAAGAGAGGAAGACGCGATATCAAAGAGACGAGAGAGAGAGAAGAGGAGGAGGAGGATAAAATAAAGAAAGAGACGGGGAGGAAGGAAAGAGCAAAACAGGAAGACGATATGAGACGAGAGAGAGAGAGGAGGAGGAGAAATAAAGCCAGAGAGGGGCAAGAAAGGAAAGAGCAAGGAAGGGGGAGGAAATAAGGAGCAAGAGAGAAAGACGATATAAACGAGAGAGAGAGAAAGAGGAGGAGTAATAAAGCAAGAGAGGGGTAGGAAAGGAGCAAGAGAGAAAGACGATATAAGAGAGAAAGAGGAGGAGAAAGGAGAAATAAAGCAAGAGAGGTAGGAAAGGAGAAGAGAGGAGGAAGACGATATAAGAGAAGACGAGAGAGAGAGAGAGAGGAGGAGAAATAAGCAAGGAGCAAGGGAAGGAAAGAAGAGGCAGAGAGGAAGACGAGAGAGAGAGAGGAGGAGAAATAAAGCAAGAGAGGAGGAGAGAGAGGAGAGAGAAAAAAAACCTTCAACGAAAACATTTTAAACTTATGATTTTTGCGAATTCTACATTCACACGGAAAAAGTTGGTTTAGCGAAATCCATTGAAATACCCTCGTGAGAAAAAACATATACACGGTATGTGCCATATACCATATATCTGCGTGTATGTGCCATATAATATATATACATATACATATATATATAAAAATATGTAGCCTATATTGCGCATATATTTGCGCGTATATATAGCATGAGTGACAGATTTCTACCATCTATATAATATATATATATTTTATATATACATGTATGTATGTAATATATTATATATATACGTATATATACACGAGGTGTGAATGAGAGAAAGGGAGAGATGTGTAGGAGATATATAAACAAGAAATCAATTAACATACGTGTGTATATATTACTAAGCTAATTATAGTGAGTTAAATTAATAGAGGACGAATGTATCTACACACGCGTGGTGTATAGGATAGAAAGTTTACATTAAGTATGTATACACACACACACAGCGAGATATTACATTACGGATGTATACATGCTCGTCTTTGTTCGTGATGTGTACATATATATATATATAGATACACATACAGACACATAAGATATCACACGCATACATATAGATAACACACGCAGACATATATATACACACACAGACATATATATCACACACACATACAAGACAGATACACACACATACATAACATAGACACATAC
>NC_043026.1:8354782-8369782 GCF_006345805.1 Octopus sinensis
TTGATGATGATGATGATGATGATGGTGATGATGATGGTGATGATGTTGGTGATGGCAGTGGTGATGATGTTGGTGATGATGGTGGTGATGATGTTGGTGAAAATGGTGGTGGTGAGATTGTTGATGGTGATGGTGGTGATGGTGGTCAGTGAGTGAAGGAGCCTGGCTTTGTGGTCAGAGTATTCAGTTTACAATTGTATAGCCCTGAGTTCAATTCCTGGCTTTGCAGTGTGTCCTTGAGCAAGACACTTTATTCCACATTGCACCAGTCCACTCAGCTGGCAAAAATGAGTTGTACCGGTAATTCAAAGGGGCCAGCCCAGTCACATCCTGTGTCAGGCCGAATCTCCCTGAGAACTACGTCAGAGGTACACTTGTCTGTGGAGTACTCAGCCACTTGCATGTTAGTTTCATGAACAGGCTGCTCCATTGACCGGATCAACTGGGACCCTCATCACCGTAACTGATGGAGTGGTCATTGACGGATTGATAGTAGAGGTGGGTGCTGGTAGGGGTACGACGCTTATGAAGCATGGTGGAGATGGTGGTGGTAGGTAGTGGTGGTCAGAAATGGAGGTTGATGGAGATGATAATTTTGACATAAACATTGATAAAAATTATGATAATCACAATATGTAAGACCTGTACACGATATCTAGACTGGACAGAAATAGCAGTTAAATCGCCCTCAAATCACAGTTCACAATCTTATATATGTATATGGATGAGCTAATAAATATGACCTCTACATGGTAGCTACACCAGGTAGAAATAGCAGCCAAATTTCCCTCAAATCACACCCCACTGTCTTATGTATGTATATGGATGAGCTAATAAATGTGACCTCTACATGGTAGCTAGACCTAGTAGAAACAGTAGCTGAATCTCCCTCAAATCATGCATGTTCTATGTATGTGAAAATGTATGTGTGAGCCAAGGGAAAATGACATCTAAATGGTAGCTACACCTGGTAGAAATAACAGCCAAATCTCCCTCAAGTCACACTGTCTTATGGATGTGTATGTATATGTATGAACCAATAAATGAGACCTGTACATGGTAGCTAGACCTAGTAGAAATAGTAGCCAAATCTCCCTCATATCAAACCTATTGTTTTATATTTGTAAAAATTTATGTTTGAGCCAATGAGGGAAACCTCAACACTACTAGCTAGACCTAAAAGAAATAGCAGCCAAATCCCCCTCAAATCACTTCCTCCTTTCTTATCTATGTATGTGCTAATGAGGGAGACCTCTACATTGGTAGCTAGACCAGCTAGAAATAGCAACCAAATTTCCCTCAAATCACACCCTATTGTCTTATGTATGCCTGAATGTATGTTTGAGCCAATGAGAGACGCTTGTACATTGGTAGGTAGACCTGCTAGAAATAGCAACCAAATTTCCTTCAACTCCCAGCCTACTGTCTTATTTATGTATAAATGTATGAGTCAAAGAGGGAGACCTCTACATGGTTGCCAGGCCTGGTAGAAATAGCAGTTAAATCTCCCTCAAATCACACTCTAATGTTTTACATATGTATGTATGTATGTATGTATGTATGTATGATGTATGTATGTATGAAGGAAACTTTTATATGGTAGCTAGACTTGTTAAAAATAGAAGCCAAATTTCCCTCAAATCATACGCTATTGTCTTTTGTATGTGTGTATGAATCAATGAGGCAGGCCTCTACACAAAAGCTAAACAGCAGTCAACTCTCCCTCAAATTACATACACCCAACTGTCTTAGCTTACTTTCATTACAATATCTGAAAATTAACAGGTGTGTCCTCTAGAATGCATAAAATACTAATCAAAATTCAAACCAACTAGCCAACTGGCAAGTTAAACAGGTGGGTGAGACATACAAGGCGGCGAGCTGGCAGAATCGTAAGCACCCCGGGCGAAATGCTTAGCGGTATTTCGTCTGCGTTATGTTGTGAGTTCAAATTCCACCAAGGTCGACTTTGCCTTTCATCCTTTCGGGGTCAATAAATTAAGTACCAGTTACGCACTGGGGTCGATGTAATCGACTTAATACCTATGTCTGTCCTTGTTTGTCCCCTCTGCAAAGAAATAGATGGGCTCGATGTAATTGACTTAATACCTATGTCTGTCCTTCTTTGTCCCCTCTGTGTTTAGCCCCTTGTGGGTAATAAAGAAATAGGAATTTCGTCTTTACGTTCTGAGTTCAAATTCCGCTGAGGTTGACTTTGCCTTTCATCCTTTCGGGGTCAATAAATTAAGTATCAGTTACGCACTGGGGTCGATGTAATCGACCTAATACCTATGTCTCTCTTTGTTTGTCCCCTCTGTGTTTAGCCCCTTGTGGGCAATAAAGAAATAGGAATTTCACCTTTACATTCTGAGTTCAAATTCCGCCGAGGTCGACTTTGCCTTTCATCCTTTCGGGTCGATAAATTAAGTACCAGTTACGCACCGGGGTCGATGTAATCGACTTAATACCTATGTCTGTCCTTGTTTGTCCCCTCTGTGTTTAGCCCCTTGTGAGTAATAAAGAAATAGGTGGGTGAGACATACCTTTGCATTCTGGGAAGTTGTAGTATTGGGATCGGCAAGTGTCACACTTCCGCCCCATATAGTTGGACTTACAGGGGCACTGGCCCCCGCCGACGTCACATAAGCCTTCAGAGGTGCCATTGACATGGCAGTCACAGGGCATACATTCGGGGAAGTTGTGGTAGCCATTGTTACACCTGGGTGAGAGAAAGAGAATAGGTGAGAGAGAGAGAGAGAGAATCTGTAAGAGAAATAACTATATAAGCATTTTTAGAGAGTTACTTCCCTTATATAACCCGAGCAAAAATCAGTAAAAATGCGGAAAAATTATGGTAATTTTTTTTTAAATCGTAGACTCATCGTAGACGCGCGCTAATACTCAGACGGGCTTGATATGAATCACGACTATAAGATACCTGCTTTTGGTTAAACTGTACCGCAAAATGTGGGAGTAGTTAAGAATCTAAACTGGAGGAGACAGAGAGTCTCACACACACAACTTCAATTTTATATATAAAGAGATATATATATATATATATATATATATATATATATATATTTTATAATTAGGGTTCAGCAAAGATTTGCTTTACCACATAGCGAAGTTTAGAAATAGCAGGCAAAAAACCTTAGCTATTCTTTCTACTTTAAAAAGGGACTCCCAGAAAAACCAAAATACTTGAAAACAATCTTGGTTTTTCTGGGAGTCCCTTTTTAAACTAGAAGAAATAGTTAAGGTTTTTTGGCTACTATTTCTAAACTTTAGTATGTTGTAAAGCAAATCTTTGCTGAACCCTAATTTTACCGTGAAATGGTCCTTTTTCATAAAATTAATTAATTTTATCCTTCGTTGTGCCCTTTTCAAGCCTACCCAGGCTCATGGGCCCAGTTTCCTGGTTTCTATGGCGTATGTATTCCTCCCAAATGGACGGAACACCAGTCCATCGTAGCATTAGTCAAGAAACAGGAAGAAAGAGTGAGAGAAAGTTGGGGCGAAAGAGCACAACAGGGGTCGCCACCACCCCTTGTAGAGCTTTAGGTGTTTTTGCTCAATAAACACAAACAATGCCCAATCTGGGAATTGAAACCGCGATCCTCCGACCGCGAGTCCACTGCCCTAACTACTGGGCCATTGCACCTCCACTATATATATATATATATATAGATAGATATATATATGTGTGTGTGTGTGTTTGTGTGTCTGTGTTTGTCCACCTACCATTGCTTGACAACCGATGCTGGTGTGTTTACGTACCCGTCACTTAGCGGTTTGGCAAAAGAGGCCGATAGAATAAGTACTGGGCTTACAAAGAATAAGTCCCGGGGTCGAGTTGCTCGATTAAAGGCGGTGCTCCAGCATGGCCACAGTCAAATGACTGAAACAAGTAAAAGAGTAAACAGTATATATATATATATATATAATGGGCTTCTTTCAGTTTCCATCTACCAAATCCACCCACAAAGCTTTGGTCGGCCCGAGGTTATGGCAGAAGATACTTGTCTACGGTGCCATGCAGTGGGACTGAACCTTGAACCATGTGGTTGAGAAGCAAGCATCTTACCACACAGCCACTCCTGTGTGTGTGTGTAAATTCTATATAGAATAATATATTTACCTGTCACAATTCTCTCCTGTATACTGTGGTTTGCACATACAACGTCCAGAGCCTTCTTCACAAGAACCAGTTGAGAATCGGGAGCGACACTGACATTCTGCAGGAAGAAATAGAGATAGCTAGACACCTTGATGGGGAAATCCATACATTTATATATATATATTATATATATAATATATATAAAATTCAATAGACACAATCCATATTTTTATGTGCTACTAGTAGTTTCTTGTGCTGAGAACTTGCCAAACAAAATTTTATAACACATCTAACATCTCAGTACAGTCATCAGGCACAGCCCACATGGCATAACCTATATATATATATATATATATATATTGGTTGGCATCCTTTTTGTCTCGGGAGACAATGGAGTTGCGCATAAAATAGTCTAGTCTGGCTTTTACATTTCATGTCCTGATACATTTCCTGCTGTGGCTGTGTAGTTCTATCCTGGACAAACACTCCCTCTGGTAGGTGCCGCAAATGTAACGAAGACTGTTCCTGGCTGGTTGTAATATCATAGTTTCTTGTTGACGCCTTTTCTTGTCTTTCCATTTCTCCTCTCTCTCTCTGTCACTCCTTTGTGTTTCCTCTTTTACGGTACGTCGCCAATCTCCACGGTTGCTGGCAACTGCTTCCCAATTGCTTATGTTTTCAATTTCTGAATCAAAATCTTCCACCAAACCTTAGTCACAATTTGTGTTCCTAACACTAGCTTAATTGATATAACTAAGTTATTTTACTAAATTCTTTGTTATATTTAAAGTAATTGAAAGAAACACAGAGCATCTCAAAATAAATACGGTAACGAAAGGGTTAAGAAGAAAATTAATCAGCAGAAGACATGAGAGATGGAGACCTCAGTGTGGTCACTTTATATGCTAGAAATAACAGCCTAATTTCCTTCAATTTACACCCTTCCAACTGCTTCTAATGTCCATCTGCCCAAATGTAGAGGTGTATTTAACCCTTTTGATACCAACCTGGCTGAAACCACCTCTGGCTCTGTACTACAAATGTCTTGTGTCCATAAGTTTTGAATTCAAATCTTCCACTAAATCTTAGTCACAATTTATGTTCCTAACACTATCTGAATGATAACTAAGTTATTTTACTAAATTCTTTGTTATATTTAAAGTAATTGAAAGAAACACAGAGCATCTCAAAATAAATATGGTAATGAAAGGGTTAAGAAGAAAATTAATCAGCAGAAGACATGGGAGATGGAGACCTCAATGTGGTCACTCTATATGCTAGAAACAACAGCCTAATTTCCTTCAGTTCACACCCTTCCAAGTTCTTATGTCCATCTGCCCAAATGTAGAGGTGTGTTTAACCCCTTCAATACCAACCCGGCTGAAACCGGCTCTGGTTCTGAGTACAAATGTCTTGTTTTCATAAGTGTTGAATTAAAATCTTCCACCAAACCTTAGTCACAATTTATGTTCCTAACACTAGCTCAATGATAACTAAGTTATTTCACTAAATTCTTTGTTATATTTAAAGTAATTGAAAGAAACAGAGCATCTCAAAATAAATATGGTAATGAAAGGGTTAAAGATTTATGAAAAAATAATTTTTTAAGAATGATTGAAATAAATGAAGGTAAAAAAAATGAAAACATCATTGAGAGGAAGTAGACCCTGACCTTATCAGGTCTGCAGTGAATACTTACGGTGACAGACGTTTGGCACATCCTTAGGTACATTGAAAGGTCGATAGAACCCATCGATACACTGTTCACAGTTGATGCCCTTTGTGTTATGCTGGAGGAGCAGAAAGAGGGGAAAAGATGCATATAGTAAATCTGGTATTAGATGCATGCATATGTGTAGGAGTATGTACGAGTATACGTATGTGTGTGTGTGTGTGTGTATACAGATATATATATAATCTTTATATATAAAACTGAAGTTGTGTGAGAGTCTGTCTCCTCCGATTTAGATTCCTAACTACTCCCACATTTTGCGGAGCAGTTTAACCAAAAGCGGGTATCTTATAGTCGTGATTCATATCGAGCCCTTCTGGGCATTAGCGCGCGTCTACGTTGAGTCTACGATTTAAAAAAATTACCATCATTTTTTCGTTTTTTTAATGCATGTTTTAGTGCATTTTTTGCTCGGTTTATATAAGGGAAGTAACTCTCCAAAAATGCTTATATAGTTATTTCCCTTACAAACCCGAGCAACACCGGGCGATACTGCTAGTATATTATAGAAAAATAGGGTAAAAATTATCAATTTAATAATTAACAATTTTACCAAGTAGTTCGGCATGGAAAAAGACCCTTATTGCTAAAAACTTATACAAAAAGTTTTTTAATAATTATAAACATAATTAAGGGATTAGCAAAAAGTTGCTTCACCACATACCGAAACTTAGAAATAGCAGTCAAAACTACTAATTCTTCTACTACAATATAACTCCACAGACAGTAATACTCGTAATTTACATATAGGCAAAAAAATATATATATTAAACAGATATATATAATATATATATATATTATACATATATATATATAATATATTGGTAAAAACGGTAAGATAACAAAAGAAAAAAAGAGACCTCAATATTATGTAACTAGAGGAAATTTATCTATACAATAATATGTTACATTACTCGGTAGTCAAGATAAAACTCTGAGTTTCAGATGCCGAAGTGGAAATCCACAACACCATCTCTTCGGTTATCTGGCCATCTAGATGGCCAGATAATGGTAACATATTAATTTACAGATATATAATATATAAATATTGGCGCATAAAAAGCACCATCCGAACGTGGCCGATGCCAGCTCCGCTTCGACTGGCTTCTGTGCTGGTGGCACATAAAAAGCACCATCCGAACGTGGCCAATGCCAGCACTGCCTTGACTGGCTTCCGTGCCGGTGGCACGTTAAAAGCACCAACCGATCGTGGCCGATGCCAGACTCCCCTGGCACCTGTGCCGGTGGCACATAAAAAGCACCCACTACACTCACGGAGTGGTTGGTGTTAGGAAGGGCATCCAGCTGTAGAAACACTGCCAGATCAGACTGGAGCCTGGTGCAGCCCCTGGCTTCCCAGACCCCGGTCGAACCGTCCAACCCGTGCTAGGCAGAAAACGGACATTAAACGATGATGATGATATATATAATATATATATATATATATATATCATACAGATATATAGCCTGACTATGTGGTTAAAACTGTTGCTTTGAAGTCTCTTGGTTTTTGGTTCAGTCCCATTGTGTGGCACCTTGGGCAAGAGTATTTTTTACCATATTCTCAGGCTGATCAATGCGTTGTGACCATCTTTGGAATGTGGAAACTGCATGGCAGCTTGTTATCATCATCATCGTGTCGTTTTATGTTCCCTCTCCATGCTGGCATGGGTTGGACGGTTTGATTGGGGACTGGCTGCACCAGGCTCCAATCTGATCTGGCAATGTTTCTACGGCTGGACGCCCTTCCTAATGCCAACCACTCTGAGAGTGTAGTAGGTGCTTTTTACGTACCTATTTCTTTACTACCCACAAGGGGCTAAACATACAGGGGACAAACAAAGACAAACATAGGTAGTAAGTCGATTACATCGACCCCAGTGCATAACTGGTACTTAATTTATCGACCCCGAACGGATGAAAGGCAAAGTCGACCTCGGCGGAATTTGAACTCACAACCTAACGACAGACGAAATATGGCTACGCGTTTCGCCCGGCGTGCTAATGTTTCTGCCATCTCGCCGCTTTTTACGTACCACCAGCATGGAGGCCAGTCAGACGGTAATGGCATCAGCCATGCTCAAATAGTGCTTTTTATGTGCCACTACCATTGGAGCCAGTTAGGCAGCACTGGCACTGACCACACTCAAATGGTGCGTTTTATGTACCACCAGCACTGGCAATGATGATATATATGTATCCCCCTCGCTCTTTCGGAGAGGCACCGAGCAGCTATATGCACACATACACACACGGCAGTAACTTCCACCTACCGAATTCAATCACAAAGCTCCGGTCGGCTCGGGGCTATAGTGGAAGGCACCCATCCAAAGTGCCACGCAGTGGGATTGAACCCGAAACCATGTAGCTAGGAAGCAAGCTCCCTAACCACACAGCCATGCCCGTGCCTACAAAAATGTATGCACATATACGCAGCGCTATGCGTGTGGCATGTTTTCTACGGCTGGATGCCCTTCCTGACGCCAACCCCCACCTGTTGCCAAGCGAGGTAGGTTTTCCCTCTCTCGATGGACAAATTTCCTTTGATAAACAGGAAGGGCTGCTGTCTTGTAGACTCTTGACCCCTCTCCTTTGGATTAGTCTAAAGGACTATATTTCCAAGAATTAGGGAATGGAGCAGATAAAGTCCAGACTACATATGTTTCACAGCCCATGGAAACTCGGAAGTAGTAATTATCATAACGAGGGGTAAACTGCAAGCTGCTCGTTAGGCTAAAGATATCTTGGTTACATGAAATTTACATTGCATGTTAGGAGATCCCGTGTTAACTCACACAGGATTTGATCTCACATCCTTCTGCACCAATAAACCCCTATTGTTCCTGAAAGTTGTTTTTTATATTCTCTACAGACTGCTTGAAGCTCACTAACTACTACACCTTGATCCTGGATCTTACCTATATATACCTTTGTGTATATATATTATATATATATATATATCTATATATATATATATATATATATATTAACCTATCACACATGGCTAATATGAGCATAATGAGGCAACCATATCTGCATGGCTGAAACAGCTGTAAGATGTAGTTTATATTAATTTGTATTTATTTTATCATTATACATACTGTACTTATGTGTATCATATTCTCATTGATTTACATTGTTTTGTTCTATACTATTATGTTTGACCTTAATGTCATATGTAGTGGTTTAATAAATTATGTGATTGGGTATTATCTGGTAGTTGATCATTGATTAGAGATGTATTTCTCCATTTTCTTATTTTGTAAAATATTATATATATATATATATATATATATATATATAGAAAATAGTAAAAAGTGAAAAAACTACAGAAGGCTTGTTTTAAAAGGTTTAAAAATATATATTTGAGTCATTATGTCAGAAGAATGTTATAAATTTTTTTTCCTCATACAGTGACATAGTTTTTGAAGAAATTACCGGTTTTGTGTTAACTTTTCAAATTTCTCAAAACATTGTGTTATGATTTCGTTAAGAAGTGTAAAGAAGAGTTCCAGGTAAGGGGAGGTAATAAGTGATTTCTTCCGTGGTAAGGGAGATAATCGCTTTATATATATATATATATATATATATTCACATACACATATATACCTCTAACATACACACACACACATATATATATGCTTATATATGCACACATATATATGCATACACATGCATACACACACACACACACACACACACACACACAAAGACATACTGAGTAACTGTATAATGTCCATTACATACCTCGCAGTTCTGGCAGACGCCACCTCCATCATAGTTTCCGTGTATGTCCAGTGACAACTTTTTGGTATCTATTTCAGGATCGTAAACACATGCATTTGTGTGTCCATGACAGTTGCATGCTGAAATATATAAACCAGTAACGAGTTTCTGATTAGCAATAGCATATCTGATGATTTGGGCTAACACTGTTTTAAATCATGTGTCACAATAATGTAATTATGCATTCTGGTAATGTTTATCTGAATGAAACGGCTGTTGAGCAATATTAACTATATGTGAAATTTAGGCTTTTCTCTTTTCATGCTAAAGGTGTTGCTCTGAAAGATTATTTTTCTGTTGATTATACATCCAAGCTTATTTATGCCAGGTGATCCAACTTGGATTTACTGCATGTCAGAGTTTAATGATCTGTTCTTAATGGAGCTTTTAATTTACTTTGATTTCGAAATAAATATCAATGGAAATAGTAGTTGTGATACCTGTGCCGGTGGCACATAAAAAGCACCATCCCAACATGGCTGTTGCCAGCACCGCCTCGACTGGCTTCTGTGCCGGTGGCACATAAAAAGCACCGTCCGAACGTGGCTGACGCCAGCGCCGCCTCGACTGGCTTCTGTGCCGGTGGCACATAAAAAGCACCATCCGAACATGGCCGTTGCCAGCGCCGCCTCGACTGGCTTCTGTGCCAGTGGCACATAAAAAGCACCGTCTGAACATGGTCGTTGCCAGCACCGCCTCGACTGGCTCCAGTGCCGGTGGCACATAAAAAGCACCATCCGAACATGGCCGATGCCAGCGCCGCCTCGACTGTCTTCTGCGCTGGTGGCACCTAAAAAGCACCATCCGAACGTGGCCGACGCCAGTGCTGCCTCGACTGGCTCCAGTGCCGGTGGCATATAAAAAGCACCATCCGAATGTGGCCGACACCAGTGCTGCCTTGACTGGCTCCAGTGCCGGTGGCATATAAAAAGCACCATCCAAACATGGCCGATGCCAGCGCTGCCTCGGCTGGCTTCCGTTCCGGTGGCACGTAAAAAGCACCATCCGATCGTGGCCGTTGCCAGCCCCGTCTGGCACCTGTGTCGGTGGCACGTAAAAAGCACCCACTACACTCACGGAGTGGTTGGCGTTAGGAAGGGCATCCAGTCGTAGAAACTCTGCCAGATCAGACTGGAGTCTGGTGCAGCCTTCTGGCTTCCCAGACCCCGGTTGAACCGTCCAACCCGTGCTAGCATGGAAAACGGATGCTAAACGACGATGATGATGATGATGATAGAAATAAGTACAGTGAAAAACCCTCTTCTAGAATGTACAAGAGCACAGTCTCTAACTGATGCAAACTTTAATCATCAGATCCCTGACACTGCATGCATAATGAACCCTAGACAATCAAAGAGCTGGGGACACTGTTCTACACTCTGGCAGCCCCCACCCCCATCAAATAAAAAGGACCCACAAAAACACTCCACAACATAGGACTGCAACACTATCTGATTCAGTCAGTCTGGATACAGCTTCAACGTACCAGAACATATCTGATCAAAATAACAGCAAAATTGCCCTCAAATCACAATCTATTGTTGTGTGTGTGCGTGCGTGCGTGTGTGTGTATACATGTATGTATGAGCCAATAAAGGAAACCTCTACGTGGTAAGTTGGCCTGACAGAAATAGCAGCCAAGCCTCTCTCAAATCTACCCCTTGTGTCTTACATGAATACACAAACACACACACACACACACATACACACAAGCTTTTGCTTCTCAATCACATGGTTCTGGGTTCAGTCTCTCTGTGTGGCACCTTGGGCAAGTGTCTTCTACCACAGCCTCGGGCCAACCAAAGCCCTGTGAGTGGATTTGGTAGATGAAAACTGAAAGAAGCCCATCATATATATATATTATATATATATATATATATATATATATATATATATTATGTGTGTGTCAGTGTCTGAGTTTGTCCTCCCCACCATCACCTGACAACCGATGTTGGTGTGTTTACATCCCCATAACTTAGTGGTTTGGCCATAGAAATCGACACAATAAGTACAAGGCTTACAAAAAATAATTCCTGGGGTCGATTTCCTCAACTAAAAAAAAGGTGGTGCTCCAGCATGGCCACAGTCAAATGACTGAAACAAGTAAAAGAACAAAACAATATATGAACTGACAAAGGAGTTCTCCACATGGTAGCTAGACCTGGTTGAGAGAACAGCCAAATCTTCCTCAAATCCTAGCAAACTGTTATTAAAGAAAAAACACAATAGGCACAGGAGTGGCTGTGTGGTAAGTAGCTTGTCTACCAACCACATGGTTCCGGGTTCAGTCCCACTGTGTGGCACCATGGGCAAGTGTCTTCTACTATAGCCTCGGGCCGACCAAAGCCTTGTGAATGGATTTGGTAGACGAAACTGAAAGAAGCCCGTCGTATATATGTATATATATATATATATATATATAATATATATATATATATATATATATGTGTGTGTGTCTGTGTGTCTGCGTTTGTCCCCTAGCATTGCTTGACAACTGGTTACTTAGCGGTTCAGCAAAAGAGACCGATAGAATAAGTACTGGGCTTACAAAAGAATAAGTCCCAGGGTAGAGTTGCTTGATTAAAGGCGGTGCTCCAGCATGGCCGCAGTCAAATGACTGAAACAAGTAAACGAGATAAAAGATAAAAAGAGATAGTGGTTCTGAACGATGGGATGGTCACATGTAGAATGGCTTTGTTCTCAGGTCTGCTAGACCAAGTGTGACCTGGAGTTAAAAGTCACCAATGAAGTTTGTGTGGAAGATCACATTAGAAAATGTAGTCCTAGATACACTATGCCTGAACAAAACCCTGAATGATTTGCAGCCCGTAACATCTATGATGATAGGTTTGTTTGACCAGGACTAACCAGGAGTTAAACAGCAATAATGAGATAATGTAGTCCTAGAAACACTATGGCCGAATAAAGGTAGGATGGTCAGGGTTGGAACATCATCATCATCGTTTAGCGTTCGCTTTCCATGCTGGCATGGATTGGACGGTTCAACTGGGGTCTGGGAAGCCAGAAGGCCGCACCAGGCCCAGTCTGATCTGGCAATATTTCTATAGCTGGATGCCCTTCCTAACGCCAACCTCTCCATGAGTGTTGTGGGTGCTTTTTTTGTGCCGCGAGCACAGGTGCCAGATAAGGCTGGCAAACGGCCACGATCGGATGGTGCTTTTTACGTGCCACCGGCATGGGACCCAGGCAAGGCTGGCAATGGCCACAATCGGATGGTGCGTTTTACGTGCCACTGGCATGGAGGCCAGGCAAGGCTGGCAATGGCCACGATCGGATGGTGCTTTTTACGTGCCACCAGCACGGAGGCCAGGCCAGGCTGGCAATGCCCACAATCGGATGGTGCTTTTTATGTGCCACCAGCACAGAGGCCAGGCGAGGCTGGCAGTGGCCATGATCGGATGGTGCTTTTTACGTGCCACTGGCACTGTTGACAATATATCTTCAGGATCATGATCTGGACTGAGGACTAGGCAACGTCAAAGAAAGGCACATAAGATGATGTAGTCCTTGATACACTATATCTGAATGGAGACAGGATGGTCACAGATGGAACGGCTTTGATCATAGGCCTGCTGGATCAGGATTGACCTAAGACTGAATAGTAACAACAACAACAACATGCTATATAATGTAGTCCTAGATAAACAATGCCTGAATGGAAGTCAGGATGGTCATGACAAGAAAAACCTTTGTTCATAGGTATGCTGAGTCAGAGTGACCCAGGGTCAAACAACAGCATCACAACAAGCCACAACAGTAATACTTACGTTCACACATGAAGTCCTTGTTGGTGGTTACCCTCTGCCACTTTTTCTGGACAAATCCCGGACAGCATCGTTCACATTGGGGCCCACAAGTGTTATGGTGACATTCACAGAAAAGCTTGTTTGGTTGAGTTGCATCCCTTTTGTCACATCGCTCAGCATGACCATTGCAGACACAGCGTCCTCCAATGGAAATATCTTTGATACTGTAGAAATACTGTGGACAAAGAAGGATGTTATTCACAATGCAAATGAAAGTTTTTTGCAATTAATATAAAAGCACTTCCCCACTAGCCATAAATACAAAAAACTATTCAATAGAAACCCTTTTAAAATTATGGTTGAGTTGCATCCCTTTTGTCACATTGCTCAGCATGACCATTGCAGACACAGCGTCCTCCAATGGAAATATCTTTGATACTGTAGAAATACTGTGGACAAAGAAGGATGTTATTCACAATGCAAATGAAAGCTTTTTGCAATTAATATAAAAGCACTTCCCCACTAGCCATAAATACAAAAAACTATTCAAAGAAACCCTTTTAAAATTATGGTTGAGTTGCATCCCTTTTGTCACATGCTCAGCATGACCATTGCAGACACAGCGTCCTCCAATGGAAATATCTTTGATACTGTAGAAATACTGTGGACAAAGAAGGATGTTATTCACAATGCAAATGAAAGCTTTTTGCAATTAATATAAAAGCACTTCCCCACTAGCCATAAATACAAAAAACTATTCAATAGAAACCCTTTTAAAATTATGGTTGAGTTGCATCCTTTTTGTCACATCGATCAGCATGACCATTGCAGACGCAGCGTCCTCCAATGGAAATATCTTTGATACTGAAGAAATACTGTGGACAAAGAAGGATGTTATTCACAATGCAAATGAAAGCTTTTTGCAATTAATATAAAAGCACTTCCCCACTAGCCGTAAATACATAAAACTATTCAATAGAAACCCTTTTAAAATTATAGTTGAGTTGCATCCCTTTTGTCAATGCCTTGTGAGTGGATTTGGTAGACGGAAACTGAAAGAAGCCTGCCGTATATATGTATATATATATGTGTGTGTGTGTATGTTTGTGTGTCTGTGTTTGTCCCCTTAGCATCGCTTGACAACCGATGCTGGTGTGTTTACGTACCCGTCACTTAACGGTTCGGCAAAAGAGACCGATAGAATAAGTACTGGGCTTACAAAGAATAAGTCCCGCGGTCGATCTGCTCGACTAAAGGCGGTGCTCCAGCATGGCTGCAGTCAAACAACTGAAACAAGTAAAAGAGTGAGAGAGAAAAGAGAAAGAGAATAAGTACCAGGCTTAAAAAATAATTGCTAGGGTTGATTTGTTTGACTACAAAACCTCATGGCAGTGCCCCAGCATGGCCGCAGTGAAATGACTGTAACAAGTAAAAGACTGTTCATTGTATGATTTTGAAGCCCTTAGTAACACGAACTGACTCTTCTATCTATCCACCCACCCACCCATCCATACACTCACATTCTCAGTTCTACAGCCACTGCCTTCCTGTTCACATCAGAAGTTTCAAGAAGCTACTAAAACAAAACATAATAAAAC
>NC_043026.1:8372282-8402282 GCF_006345805.1 Octopus sinensis
GCGGTTCGGCAAAAGAAACCGATAGAATAAGTACTGGGCTTACAAAGAATAAGTCCCGGGGTCGAGTTGCTCGATTAAAGGCGGTGCTCCAGCATGGCCGCAGTCAAAATGACTGAAACAATAAAAAAAAAAATATATGTTATGTGTATGTGTGTCTCTGTGTTTGTTTGTCCCCCAAATTCACTTGACAACCAGTGTTGGTTTGTTTACGTCCCCATAGCTCAGCAGTTTTGACAAAAGAGACTGATAGCATAAGTACAAAGCTTCAGAAAGAAAAAAAATGGGAAAAAAATGAATACTGCAATGGATTCAGTTGACTGAACCCTTAAAGGCAGTGCCCCAGCATGGCCACAGTTTAACAAGCAAAAGATAAAATTTGAAGGAGAATGAAAGCTGAGACTGAACCCAGAACCATGTGGTTGGTAAACAAGCTACTTACCACACAGCCTCTCCTGCACCTATGTAATATATGTAATTCTATGACATGTGTGATGTGTGTGTGTGTGTGTGTGTGTTATTTGAGTGTCTACCCTAAGGGCAAGCTTATGTTGTCCAGTACAGAACTCCCTACGTCAGACAAAGTAGTTAGAGGTGTGATAAGACTATCAAAAGTGGACACACTGCTAGGGGTTTTATGTCAAGCTGTGATGTCTTTGGGTGGGGGAAGGATTTGTAGCTTTCACGATGATGGGTGAATGCCTAATAGATGCAAGGATAATATTAGTATATACTCTTTACTCTCTTTTACTTGTTTCAGTCATTTGACTGCGGCCATGCTGGAGCACCGCCTTTTAGCCGAGCAACTCGACCCTGGGACTTATTCTTTTTGTAAGCCCAGTACTTATTCTATCGGTCTCTTTTTGCCGAACCGCTAAGTAACGGGGACATAAACACACCAGCATCGGTTGTGAAGCAATGCTACGGGGACAAACAGACACATAAACACACACATACATATATATATATATATATATATATATATTATATATATATATACATATATATGACGGGCTTCTTTCAGTTTCTGTCTACCAAATCCACTCACAAGGCTCTGGTCGGCCCAAGGCTATAGTAGAAGACACTTGCCCAAGGTGCCACGCAGTGGGACTGAACCTGGAACCATGTGGTTCGTAAGCAAGCTACTTACCACACAGCCACTCCTGCGCCTAATATTTCTAATATCAACATATATATATGTATGACGGGAAGGTTTACGAAAATAAACAAAAGACGAAGGCAGGTGGCGTACAAACAAACAATTGTATTAGTATGGCACTCAGGAATAGAAATAAAACAAGTCTTTTACATTTCGAGCCTACGCTCTTCGACAGAAAGATACCCAGAAAAGAAACAAGGAGAGAAAAAAATGCATGTAGGAGCTAACGGTCCATCATGGCGTTCTGTATGTATGTATATATATACACACACACACACATATATATATATATACATACATTTATGCACAAGCACACACACATAAACATACATAAATACACATAGATCTGACGAAGCTACAAGGTGATACATAAGCACTCAGCTCTGAGAGCATTTTGTCTGATAGCAGAAACAACTGTAAGTGTTAATGGCATTCATGATACCGTGTACCCCTGACTAATACTTCTTTCTGAAGCATGTATACATAATGAGTTCTAGCACCAGTTTATTAGTAATAGCACACACACTTAGACATGGGGGGGGGAGTCCTTCTTAAGAAGGTTGTTGCCCAAACCCCGGCATCCTGTCTCCATAATGGTGGCAGCTATTATTGTCAAGTCTTCATCATCAGGGCCATTAGCATTCATACTCAAAGCCATCACTTTGACATCATCTTCTAACATCATCATCATCATCATCATCAACACAGCCGCCACCACCACCCCACCATTATCAGCAACACAACCTCCACCATCATCATCATCATCATCATCATCGCCATCATCATCATCATCATCATCATCATCACCATCACCATCATTACCATCGTCATTATCATTATCAACGCAGCTGTCACCACCATCATCACCACCACCATCACCACCATCATCACCATAACCATCATCATCACCACCATCATCATCATCATCACCACCACTACCATCCTCATCATCACCATCATCTTCACCATCATCATCATCTTCACCATCATCATCATCACCACCACCACCACCACCATCATCATCACCATCACCATCACCACCATCACAGCCGCCACCACCATCATCATCAGCAAAGCAACCACCACCACAACCATCTTTCATTACTACCACCATCACCATCACCATCATCATTATCATCATCACCACCATCATCATCACCATCATCCCCATCACCATCATCATCACCACACCTTCATCTCTGCCATCCCCACCCCCCACCGCCCCGCTCCTTCTTCCCATTGTTGATATTACCATCACCATTTCCTCTCCCTAAACAAACAGAACCCACTTGAACTCAAGTGCAAACCCATTGACGCCCTTGGCCCTCCTCACATCCCCTGACAACACCACCACACCACCACCACCACCACCACACAGGCAAGGGAAACCTTCAGCATCATAGCTAGAACTGGTAGAAATAGCAGCCAAATCTCCCTCAAATCACACCCTACTGTCTTATGTATGAGTCAATGAGGAAGACCTCGAGATGAGAGCTAGACCTGGTAGAAATAGCAGCAAATCTCCTCAAATCACACCTTACTGCCGTATGTATGAGTCAATGAGGAAGACTCGAGATGAGAGCAGACCTGGTAGAAATAGCACTAAATCTCCCTCAAATCCACCCTACTGTCTTATGTTGAGTCAATGAGGAAGACCTCGAGATGAGAGCTAGACCTGGTAGAAATAGCAGCCAAATCTCCCTCAAATCACACCTTACTGCCGTATGTATGAGTCAATGAGGAAGACCTCGAGATGAGAGCTAGACCTGGTAGAAATAGCAGCTAAATCTCCCTCAAATCACACCCTACTGTCTTATGTATGAGCCAATGGGGGCGATCTCTCTATCGTAGGTAGACCTGGTAGAAATAGCAGCCAAATCTCCCTCAACTCACACCTTACTGCCGTATGTATGAGCCAGTGAGGGAGATCTCTCTATCGTGGCTAGACCTGGTAGAAATAGCAGCTAAATCTCCCTCAAATCACACCCTACTGTCTTATGTATGAGCCAATGAGGGAGATCTCTCTATCGTGGCTTGACCTGGTAGAAATAGCAGCCAAATCTCCCTCAAATCACACCTTACTGTCGTATGATGATCAATGAGGAAGACCTCGAGATGAGAGCTAGACCTGGTAGAAATAGCAGCTAAATCTCCCTCAATCACACCCTACTGTCGTATGTATGAGCCAATGGGGGCGATCTCTCTATCGTGCTAGACCTGGTAGAAATAGCACTACATCTCCCTCAAATCACACCCTACTGTCTTATGTATGAGCCAATGGGGGCGATCTCTCTATGTGGCTAGACCTGTGGAAATAGCAGCCAAATCTCCCTCAAATCACACCTTACTGCGTATGTATGAGCCAGTGAGGGAGATCTCTCTATCGTGGCTACCTGGTAGAAATAGCAGCTAAATCTCCCTCAAATCACACCCTACTGTCTTATGTATGAGCCAATGAGGGAGATCTCTCTATCGTGGCTTGACATGGTAGAAATAGCAGCCAAATCTCCCTCAAATCACACCTTACTGTCGTATGTATGAGTCAATGAGGAAGACCTCGAGATGAGAGCTAGACCTGGTAGAAATAGCAGCTAAATCTCCCTCAAATCACACCCTACTGTCGTATGTATGAGCCAATGGGGGCGATCTCTCTATCGTTGCTAGACCTGGTAGAAATAGCAGCTAAATCTCCCTCAAATCACACCCTACTGTCTTATGTATGAGCCAATGGGGGCGATCTCTCTATTGTGGCTAGACCTGGTGGAAATAGCAGCCAAATCTCCCTCAAATCACACCTTACTGCCGTATGTATGAGCCAGTGAGGGAGATCTCTCTATCGTTGCTAGACCTGGTAGAAATAGCAGCCAAATCTCCCTCAAATCACACCCTACTGTCTTATGTATGAGCCAATGGGGGCGATCTCTCTATCATGGGTAGACCTGGTAGAAATAGCAGCCAAATCTCCCTCAAATCACACCTTACTGCCGTATGTATGAGCCAGTGAGGGCAATCTCTCTATCGTGGCTAGACCTGGTAGAAATAGCAGCCAAATCTCCCTCAAATCACACCTTACTGCCGTATGTATGAGCCAGTGAGGGAGATCTCTCTATCGTGGCTAGACCTGGTAGAAATAGCAGCCAAATCTTCCTCAAATCACACCTTACTGCCGTACGTATGAGCCAATGAGGGAGATCTCTCTATCGTGGGTAGACCTGGTAGAAATAGCAGCCAAATCTCCCTCAAATCACACCTTACTGACGTATGTATGAGCCAGTGAGGGAGATCTCTCTATCGTGGCTTGACATGGTAGGAATAGCAGCCAAATCTCCCTCAAATCACACCCTACTGTCGTATGTATGAGTCAATGAGGAAGACCTCTACATGAGAGCTAGACCTGGTAGAAATAGCAGCCAAATCTCTCTCAGATCACACCCTACTGTCATATGTATGAGTCAATGAGGAAGACCTCTACATGAGAGCTAGACCTGGTAGAAATAGCAGCCAAATCTCCCTCAAATCACACCTTACTGCCGCATGTATGAGCCAGTGAAGGCGATCTCTATATAGTGGCTAGGCCTAGTAGAAATAGCAGCCAAATCTCCCTCAAATCATGCTGTGACATCCTGTGTATGTATAGATGTAATTACGAGCCAGTGATGGAGATCTCTGCATTTGAACTTTTGTGTGTAGAGAGCCGGAAGGAAAGCTGTGAAACATTTTGTATGACGCACCAAGGTCTCTCTCTGCCAGCTCACCACTTTGGGGTGGCAACAAGTATTGTGGGGAGGAGGGGGGAGAGTAGCTGTAGAAGATAAAGAAAAGAGGGTAAGGGAACAATGGAAGGAAGCAGAAAGGGGTGGCGAGTGGCTATAGATAGGTATGTGGTGGGGGTGGGGAAGCTGGTTGGGTTAGGGTTAGGGTCACTACTGCATGACAGCACATCCACTGAGTGGCCCCAGGTGGCAGATGGACGTGTTAGAAATAGCTGCCACACGTCCTTCGTGGTCTGCGACAGCAATAACGGTAGTGGTGATGTTGGTGATGATGCTGATGGTGGCTTTACCTGGCAGATAGATGTGCTAGAAATAACTGCCACATGTCCTTCGTGGCCAAAGATAGTAGTAGTGGTAGTAGCAACGATTATGGTGGTAGTGGTGATGGTGGAAATGGTGATGGTGATAATGGTGGTGGTGGTGATGGTGGTAGTGGTGTTGGTGGTGGTGATGATCATGGTGTTGGTGGTTGTAGTGATGGAGGTAGTGATGATGATGGTGGTAGTGGTGATGGTAGAAAAGGTGATGGTGTTAATGGTGGTGGTGGTGATGGTGGCAGTGATGGTGGTGTTGGTGATGGTGGTAGTGGTGTTGGTGGTGGTAGTGATGGAGGGAGTGATGACGGTGGTGGTGGTGGTGGTGATGGTGGAAGTGATGGTGGTGGTGGTGGGAGGTGATGATGATGATGGTGGTGGTGGATGATGATGGTGATGATGATGGTGGTGATGATGATGGTGATGATGGTGGTGGTGGTAGTGGTGTTGGTGGTGATGGTGGTGGTGATGATGATGGTGATGATGATGATGGTGATGATGATGGTGATGATGGTGGTGGTGATGATGTTGGTGATGATGGTGATGATGGTGATGGTGGTGGTGATGATGGTGGTGATGGTGGTGGTGATGGTAGTGGTGGTAGTGGTGGTGTTGGTGTTGGTGGTGATGATGATGATGGTGTTGGTGGTGGTAGTGATGATGATGGTAGCGGTGGGAGTGGTGATGATGATGAACAGCTGATGAGTGAGATTACATGATGAGGTAGGCATCCCATCATTCACCAGTTCTATAAACAAGCACATCCTCCTTCTTAGAAACTCCAGACCTCCAGGGTGTATAAAAAGGAGAAAAAAAATATATATACACCCAGATGAAAGGGAGATAGCAGAGAGAGAGAGTTATTTTAGGTATTTCACCCCTGCTTGACCCCAGCTTCCTTTTCATCCTTATCATCATCATCATCACATTCACAATTATAAATTCTTGAAGGAGTAGAGGAGAGAGACCTCTACGTGGTAGGGAGAGTTGACAGAAATAGCAGCCAAATCTCCCACAAATCACACCCTACTGCCTTGTGTATGGGCCAATGAGGCAGACCTCTACGTGGTAGCTAGATCTGGTAGAAATAGCAGCCAAATCTCCCACAAATCACACCCTACTGCCTTGTGTATGGGCCAATGAGGCAGACCTCTACGTGGTAGCTAGATCTGGTAGAAATAGCAACCAAATCTCCCACAAATCACACCCTCGTTGGGCCAATGAGGCAGACCTCTACGTGGTAGCTAGATCTGGAAGAAATAGCAGCCAAATCTCCCACAAATCACACCCTACTGCCCTGTGTATGTATGTGTGTATGGGCCAATGAGACAGACCTCTATGTGGTAGCTAGATCTGGAAGAAATAGCAGCCAAATCTCCCACAAATCACACCCTACTGCCCTGTGTATGTATGTGTGTATGGGCCAATGAGACAGACCTCTATGTGGTAGCTAGATCTGGAAGAAATAGCAGCCAAATCTCCCACAAATCACACCCTACTGCCCTGTGTATGTATGTGTGTATGGGCCAATGAGACAGACCTCTATGTGGTAGCTAGATCTGGAAGAAATAGCAGCCAAATCTCCCACAAATCACACCCTACGCCTTGTGTATGGGCCAATGAGGCAGACCTCTACGTGGTAGCTAGATCTGGCAGAAATAGCAGCCAAATCTCCCACAAATCACACCCTACTGCCCTGTGTATGTATATATGTGTGTATGGGCCAATGAGGTAGACCTCTACGTGGTAGCTAGATCTGGCAGAAATAGCAGCCAAATCTCCCACAAATCACACCCTACTGCCCTGTGTATGTATATATGTGTGTATGGGCCAATGAGGCAGACCTCTACGTGGTAGCTAGATCTGGCAGAAATAGCAGCCAAATCTCCCACAAATCACACCCTACTGCCTTGTGTATGGGCCAATGAGGCAGACCTCTACGTGGTAGCTAGATCTGGCAGAAATAGCAGCCAAATCTCCCACAAATCACACCCTACTGCCCTGTGTATGTATATATGTGTGTATGGGCCAATGAGGTAGACCTCTACATGGTAGCTAGATCTGGCAGAAATAGCAGCCAAATCTCCCACAAATCACACCCTACTGCCCTGTGTATGTATATATGTGTGTATGGGCCAATGAGACAGACCTCTATGTGGTAGCTAGACCTGGAAGAAATAGCAGCCAAATCTCCCACAAATCACTCACTGCTGTCTTGTGCACGTATGAGCTAATAAGGGAGACCTCAAATTAGTAGCTAGACCTGACAGAAATAGCAGCCAAATCTCCCTCAAATCACACTCTACTGTCTTATGTGTGTGTATAGATATGTATGGTATGAACCAATAAATGAGACCACTGCATTCTAACTAAATTTGATAGAAATAGCAACCAAATCTCCCTCAAATCACACCCATACTGCCTTATGTATGTATGAGCCAATGTGGAAGACCTCTACATGGTAGCTTGACATGGTAGAAATAGCAGCCAAATCCCTCTCAAATCACACTCTACTATCATATGAATGTATACAACGAGGGAGATTTCTACATTATAACTAGACCAGGTAAAAACAACAGCCAAATCTCTCTCAGCTCACATCCTGCTGTCTTATGCCTGTGTATACATTATGTATAAAGCCCATGAGGGAGACCTCTACATTGGTAGCTAGACCTGCTAGAAATAGCAACCAAGTCTTCCTCAAATTATGTATGTATAAGCCCATGAAGGAGACCTCTACATTGGTAGCTAGACCTGCTAGAAATAGCAACCAAGTCTTCCTCAAATTATGTATGTATAAGCCCATGAGGGAGACCTCTACATTGGTAGCTAGACCTGCTAGAAATAGTAACCAAGTCTTCCTCAAATTATGTATGTATAAGCCCATGAGGGAGACTTCTACATTGGTAGCTAGACCTGCTAGAAATAGCAACCAAGTCTTCCTCAAATTATGTATGTTTAAGCCCATGAGGGAGACCTCTACATTGGTAGCTAGACCTGCTAGAAATAGCAACTAAATCTCCTTCAAATTATGTATATATAAATGTATGTGTGAGCCAGTGAGGGAGACCACTATATCACAACAGTGATTAAAATGATGACGACGGCTACATAATGAAGATGATGATGGCGATGATGATGATGATGAACATGATGACAACGATGATGATAATGATAGGGATGAGGAAAATAATGAGGACAATGATGGTAATAACATTAATGCTGATGATGGTGGTGTTGATGGTTACAACAACAGCAACATAGATCTTCCACTCAAAGCTGCTCAGTTGAACAGCTGTGAATTGGTTGAGCATCAAACAGAGAGAGATGGTGGTGCATTTTTGCACCACCATCTCTCTCTTAGCTGCAATAAATTTTTGATTTGAATTCTTTAGTTTTGTCCCATTCCACTTGGCATCCAGGTGTCAATGAATGGTTGAATGACCAAATCCAAGCTTCTCTGCTAATTCCTCAACAGTTACAATGGGATTTTGTTCCACGAGGATTTGCAGGATGTCCTCATCAGGCTCTGCAGATCTTCCAGGATGAGGCTCATCTACTCGGCCATAGTTTCCGGCATGGAATTTCTGGAACCACTGTTGACTCTGGCTTACACTCAATGTCCGATTTCCATCATCATCATCAGCCATCATTTTAAATTTGGCTCGTGTCCCCGTTAATGGGGGTGACCAAATCTACCTCAGTGCCATAGCAACTGCCCACACACCACACATTTCTCTCACCATTGCTCTCTCAGCCCCTTTTCAAAATTGCCATCTCTCTCTCCCTTAAACACCATATCTCACTCCCATACAGCATTGCCGCTCTCACATATAGCACCTTGAGTTCAAATCGCACCAGAGTCAACTCTGCCTTTCACCATTCCTAAGGGTGAACGGGGAAGGGAGTCAGTGAAGTAAAGTACCATACCAGTCATTTACAATGGACACTGAAAAAAAAAATCATTATTTTTTGTGGTATGTTTTAAAAAAATTTCCTGAGTCAGGAGGGAAGGCAATACCAAAAGAGTGACATCAAAAGAATGTTAAGCAAAAAAAAAGAAAGAAAGAAAGAAAATAATGACAACCATTTCCAACTGACTCATGGGTGTTCTAGAAAATACTTTGAAGAATAGGAAGTGAAAACGTCATGTAGCGAATAGTAGTAAGAGCCCTTCATTGCTGCTCCCTTCACTCCCACTTCAAATGGACCACTGCATGCCAAGTCATCAAACGATACACCTACTGCACACTAAAGGACCAAAAGCGAGAACATTCGAGAGACTTTTATCTCAGTCACTTGACTGCGGCCATGCTGGAGTATCGTCTTGAAAAATTTTTAGTTGAACTTATCGACCACAGAACTTGTTTTTCTAAAAACTTGGTACTTATTCTATCGGTCCCTTTTGCTGAACTGGGGGGGGGGGTCGATGTAATCACCTAGTCTCTCTCATCCCACAAAATTTCAAGCCTTGTGCCTTTAGTAGGACAGGTTATTATGATTCACTCTAGAACATTCATCATCATCATCATCATCATCGTTTAGCGTCTGCTTTCCATGCTAGAATGGGTTGGACGGTTCGACCGGGGGTCTGGGAAGCCAGAAGGCTGCACCAGGCCCAGTCTGATCTGGCAGTGTTTCTACAGCTGGATGCCCTTCCTAACGCCAACCACTCCGAGAGTGTAGTGGGTGCTTTTTACGTGCCACCGGCATGGAGGCCAGGCGAGGCTAGCAAACGGCCACGATCTGTTGGTGCTTTTTACGTGCCACTGGAACGGGGGCCAGGCAGGGCTGGCAACGGCCACGTTCGGATGGTGCTTTTTACGTGCGACCGGCACGAGGCCAGTCAGGGCAGTGCTATCTATTTATCAACAACTTTATAAACATGCAGACCTTCAACCAGTAACTATTGGGTCATCCCATAAATAATGCAGTTTTTTTTAATATTTCTTTTATTTTTCAAAATGAAGATAAACAAAATTCTT
The DNA here is from genome assembly GCF_006345805.1 of Octopus sinensis. Taxonomy (NCBI): domain Eukaryota; kingdom Metazoa; phylum Mollusca; class Cephalopoda; order Octopoda; family Octopodidae; genus Octopus; species Octopus sinensis. The sequence goes on from NC_043026.1 coordinate 8,382,511, forward strand.
TTTTAATCTGAAATATACTCTCTTCATTTTCTACAATGCTCTTCCATAAGTCTCGTTCTTCCAAAATTCCCTTGTCCATGACAAAAATTACTCCTCCACTACTGAAGGCGCAGGAGTGGCTGTGTGGTAAGTAGCTTGTTTACCAACCACATGGTTCCGGGTTCCGTCCCACTGCGTGGCACCTTGAGCAAGTGTCTTCTGCTATAGCCTCGGGCCGACCAAAGCCTTGAGAGTGGATTTGGTAGACGGAAACTGAAAGAAGCCCGTCGTATATATGTATATATATATATATATTATATATAATATATATATAATGCGTGTGTGTGTTTGTGTGTCTGTGTTTGTCTCCCTAGCATTGCTTGACAACCGATGCTGGTGTGTTTATGTCCCCGTTACTTAGCAAAATGATGCAGGTAGTTTATCCCATTCCCCCCTGACTTTTAGTTCATGCAATTGAAAAAACCGCATTATTTATGGGATGACCCAATGCATATATATATATATATATATATACATATATACCAGGGACATGCCACCTTGAATAAAATAGTTCGATAGCAACCTTTTCCTTTCATGGCAAAATATGCACCTAATTCAATAAAATTATGATGATTTCTCTGATTACTCTCATTGAAATACAAAATATTTAATTTTTTTGTAGATTAGGTAGGCATAATTCACCCCTGCTTTTCAATCTCAGTATTTAAGCTGTGCATAGTAATGCCGTAGTACACTTGTTGCGTACACTCCTACAACATCGTTTTCTTTATGTGTTATAAAGGCAGAAGGAAATCTGCCTTCAACTCAGTCATGTGTGTGTGTTTCGCTGATTTTTTTATGTGTTTTGCTACATAAACATCATCAGCTGCCTACCCTGAGTAATTACTGACAGTACATGCTTGATATATACATTCATACATACATATATGTATAGCTACTACGCACATTTTTTTCTCTCCTTGTTTTTTTCTGTGTATCTTTCTGTCGAAGAGCGTAGGCTCGAAACGTAAATGACTTTTTCTATTCCTGAGCGCCATACTAATACATCTGTTTGTCTGTACCCCACCTGCCTTCGTCTTTTGTTTATTTTTGTAAACCTTCCCTTTATATATATATGTGTATATATATATATATATATTATATATATATTATATATATATATATATATATACTCTCCTTACTCTCGTTTACTCGTTGCAGTCATTTGACTGCGGCCATGCTGGAGCACCGCTTTTAGTCGAGTAAATCGCCCCCGGGACTTATTCTTTGCCTCTTCTCCATCAATTCCCAAGCACTGATTATAATTAATTTTGATGCTATTGACACAACCAAATTGAATAGTACTTCCCAAGTGTTGAAACCATAATGACATCCAACAGGCAGCTAATGATGGGAGCACATGTTTGATTTGCTTGTGATCTGTGGATCAATAGTCTGGTTGTCCTAAGTTGTCCTTCACTTTAAGTTGGCTGAACTTGTTAAAAGGTTCTTACTTTCTTAGTATTAAATTTCTTCTACGCTTCGTACTTATAGGAATATCATAATTTATGTTTAAAACTTGATGTTTGTATTTATATTAATAAATAAGCAAGTATAGATTTAATGGACATATTACTCAAACTTTTTTCTTCCGCTTCTTGTCCATCAATTCGCAGACACTGTTTTATGTTTTTAATGCTATTGACACAACCAAATCGAATTGTACTGCCCAAGTGTCAAAACCATAATAATATTAACTAGGCAGCTGATGAAGGGAGTACAAGTTTGACATGTTTGTTGTTTGTAAATCTTTTATATATCTAGTCTTATAGTTTCAAGTTGTCCTTCATTTTCAAAGGGCTGAACTCACAAGGCTTTGGTCGGCCCGGGGCTATAGCAGAAGACACTTGTCCAAGATGCCACGCAGTGGGACTGAACCTGGAACCATGTGGTTGGTTAGCAAGCTACTTACCACACAGCCACTCCTGCGCCTATGTTAGCACATTTACACATGAACGTATTGATACATTAATAACACACACAAACGCATTGCATATCAACACCAAACACACTGTAATTACACACACATATACACAAAGACATTATTGCACATTGGCACTCAAGCACATACACACGCATGCACACGCACACACAGATATAATCAGCAGCAATCTTAATTAAGGCATAATTATCAAATTACTGAGAAATGGGTTTTGATTTAACAGATGGTGATATTGGTAAAGAGGAATGTTGAGGCAACGGTGATGGTGGTGAGGAATTACACACACACACACACATTCTCTCTCTCTCTCTCTTTTTCTTTTAGACACACATTTTTCTCTTACAGACACACACACACACTCTCTCTCTCTCTCACACACACACACATACACACATTCTCTCTCTCACAGACACTCTCTCTCTCTTTCTTTTAGACACACATATTTTTCTCTTACAGACACACACACACACACACTCTCTCTCTCTCACACACACACACACTCTCTCTCTCACAGACATACTCTCTCTCTCTTTTTCTTTTAGACACATATTTTTCTCTTACAGATACACACACACACACACACATTCTCTCTCTCTCTCATACACACACACACTCTCTCTCTCTCTCTCACAGACACACTCTCTCTCTCTTTTTCTTTTAGACACACACATATTTTTCTCTTACAGACACACACACACACACACACTCTCTCTCTCTCACACACACACTCTCTCTCTCTCTCTCTCACTCACAGACATACTCTCTCTCTCACAAACACACACACACATACACTGGCATGTGCATACATATAGGTGTGTATGTATGGACAAAGGCCCTCGTCTCACAGGCTTGTGGATGGCTGTGCCATATAAAAAGCTCCCCTTTCAGTGCTGCACAAAAGGCACTTGTGTGGGCGTCACATATGGAGCATCTGCAACTGTGCCGCTTCTAATGCACCCGTGCTCATGCCATGTAGAAATCACTTGGTTCAGTGCCATAAAAAGCACCCATGCTGGTACCACATAGAAGGCACCTAGGATGCTCTGTAAAGGGCACTGAGCCATAGAAATCATAGCCGATGTTGGCATGTTTACATCCCTGTAACCTAGCAGTTCAGCAAAAAACACTGATATAATAAGTCCTGGGGTTGACTTTTTTTTTTTTTTTTTTACTAAAGGCGATGCTCCAGCAAGGCCGGTCAAGTGACTGAAACAAGTAACAATATATATATGTGTGTATATTTAAAGGGCTAACAAAACCACTTGGTGGTCAGCCGTATGCTTGATCGTAGGTGATCTACTTCTAGCATACGGCTGACCACCTAGTGGTTTTTAGCCCTTTAAATATACACATATATTAGAATTTTCTCTGATTTTCATATTTTTGTATGCTAGGCTACTGGTTTTAAATTGATATTAATTAAATTAATATTCAATTTATCTCCCTCATTATTTAAATGTTTATATATATATATATAGCTACTGCACGCATTTTTTTTCTCTCCTTCTTTCTGTGTTTTTCTCTCTCTGTGTATCTTTCTGTTGAAGAGCGTAGGCTCGAAACGTTAAAGACTTGTTTTATTTATATTTCCTGAGCGCCATACTAATACAATTGTTCGTTTGTTTTCCACCTGCCTTCGTCTTTTGTTTATTTTCATAAAGCTTCCCGTTATATATATATATATATATATAGGCGCAGGAGTTGCTGTGTGGTAAGTAGCTTGCTAACCAACCACATGGTTCCGGGTTCAGTCCCACTGCGTGGCATCTTGGGCAAGTGTCTTCTGCTATAGCCCCGGGCCGACCAAAGCCTTGTGAGTGGATTTGGTAGACGGAAACTGAAAGAAGCCTGTCGTATATATAAGTGTGTGTGTGTGTTTGTGTGTCTGTTTGTGTCTCCCCCTAGCATTGCTTGACAACCGATGTTGGTGTGTTTACATCCCCGTCACTTAGCGGTTCGGCAAAAAGATACCGATAGAATAAGTACTGGGCTTACAAAGAATAAGTCCCGGGGGTCGATTTGTTCGACTAAAAAGGTGGTGCTCCAGCATGGCCGCAGTCAAATGACTGAAATAAGTAAAAGAGTAAGAGTATACACACACACACACACACATGTGTGTGTGTGTGTGTATATGACTATATACGTGTGTGTGTGTGTGTGTGTATGTGTGTGAGAAGCAATTCAGACTGAAAAGAAGGTCAGACCAAATTGCTAAGAATGAGGACAAAGAACTGATTCTTCCCCCCACTTCCCACATTTTACCATTTACCATTCCTGCAAATCTCAGCAGAGTTAAAGCGGGGGGGGGGTAAAGGAAGGGCTGGGTTGCTTTTGTAGAAGGAGAGGCAGAGAGAGAGAGAGAGAAGAAAAGGGTCGCCAATTTTCCCATGAAGTGAGTCAGACTTACATAGGGATATCAATTAACATCCACAGCCAAGTTGCTTCAGTTAAAAGGAGGTGATGGTGGGGTGAGGGTTGCAGTTGGGGGCCTAGTGATATTTTGATGGTGGAGGTGATGGTGGTGGTGGTGGTGGTTTGATTCAGAACAGTGAGGGATGGGGCAGAGACAGTTAAGTAACATGAGAAATACAGAGCTGGCAGAAGGGTTAGCACGCGGGGCGGGGCGAAAAGCTTAGCGGTATTTCGTTTGTCGTTACGTTCTGAGTTCAAATTCTGCCGAGGTCGACTTTGCCTTTCATCTTTTCGGTGGGGTCGATAAATAAAGTACCAGTTTCCAACTGGGGTCGATGTAATCGACTTAATCCCTTTGTCTGTCCTTGTTTGCCCCCTCTATGTTTAGCCCCTTGTGGGCAGTAAAGAAATACATTTTAAGTTTTTTAAATTTCTCATTTATACATATATATATAGGCGCAGGAGTGGCTGTGTGGTAAGTAGCTTGCTAACCAACCACATGGTTCCGGGTTCAGTCCCACTGCATGGCACCTTGGGCAAATGTTTTCTACTATAGCCTCAGGCCAACCAAAGCCTTGTGAGTGGATTTGGTAGACGGAAACTGAAAGAAGCCCGTCGTATATATGTATATATATATATATATATATATATATATATAATATATATATATAATATATATAATAGATATATATATATTATATATATATATATGTATATATATATACTAAGCAATAAAGGGTTTAGCAACGAATTGCCTTACCACATACCGAATTTAGAAATAAAGCTCAAGAGTTTAGCTATTTCTTCTACTAAAAAGGGAGATGATCTCCCTTTTTAGTAGAAGAAATAGCTAACTCTTTGACTGCTATTTCTAAATTCGGTATGTGGTAAGGCAATTCGTTGCTAAACCCTTTATTGCTTAGTATTACTTAAATTTCCTCGAATGAGGCTTTTACATGCCGAAGACTACTTGGTGTAATTGATAATTATTCCAAATTAATTAATTTCACCCTTCATTATTATGTATATATATATCTTATATATATATATATATATATATGTAATATATATATATATATATTATGTATGTGTGGTGTGTGTTTGTGTGTTTGTCCCCCTAGCATTGCTTGACAAAACCGATGCTGGTGTGTTTACGTCCCCGTTCGGCAAAAGAGACCGATAGAATAAGTACTGGGCTTACAAAAGAATAAGTCCCGGGGTCGATTTGCTCGACTAAAGGCAGTGCTCCATATATATACGATGGCCTTCTTTCAGTTTCCATCTACCAAATCCACTCACAAGGCTTTGGTCGGCCCGAGGTTATAGTAGAAGACACTTGCCTGTGGTGCCACGCAGTAGGACTGAACCCGGAACCATGTGGTTGGTAAGCAAGCTACTTACCACACAGCCACTCCTGTGCCTATTAATGGGATGATTACAGCACCTAGGTTTCCCAAGCGGTCACCCATCTAAGTACTAATTAGGCTCGATGTTGCCTAACTTCGGTGATCGGACGAGAACCGGTGCTTTTAACGTGATATGGCCGTAAGCAGTTAGTTTATAATAGTTAAAAAGTTAGTTTATAAAAATAATTTATTTACCTAGTTTAAAAAATTATTTAGGATTGACTACTTACAACTAGCTAGCACGGATGCGCGTGTGCACGCACCAGGACCACTGTTCGCTTGTACTACATCCATCCATCCATACATACATAAAGCCATAACCACTCATAATAAAAAGGAATACTGGTGGAATATTCCAGTGAAAACCTCAATAGACCTGATATAATGGTTTGGGATAGAGAAGAGAAACTGTGCATTGAAGATTGGTGAAAAAGAGAACACCTATGCTGAACTATCTAGATTACAAGTTCAGGTTTATACCTGTAATTGTAGGGGCCTGGGATATGTAACACACTGCCTAGATACCAATCTTGAGAAAGCAGGCTTCTCAAATTCAGAACTGAGAAATCTGATTTTAAGACTACAGATCCAACCCATCAGTAGAACTGTAAAAATCTGTAAAACTTTCCAGAAGTTTATCATTTAAATATATATGAGCATGTCTAGATATGTAGCTATATGCATGAGAAGACATACATATAACAAAACATAAAAATCTGCATGTACACACACATACATACATATCCTGTTGATGTTGAAATTCCAATGAAGGAGCCTTGGATCTAGGTTAGAAACCGGCTTTTTCTCTATTGGCAAGAAATCTTGAAATAAAGCTGAAAAATGGTGTCATACATGCATACCTACATACGTACTAATACACACACACACACACACACACACATCTTGGTTCCACACTTGCACACAGATTCTCTTTAAATTCAAATGTCTTGTTCTGAATGAAAATCTTCCACCAAACCCTTAATCACGATTTATGTTCCTGACACTAGCTGAATAAATAACTAAGTTATTTTACTAAATTCTTTGTTATATTCAAAATTGATTGATAGAAATATGGAGCATCTCAACAGAAATATGGTAAGAAAAGGGTTAAGAAGAAAACTATACCGCAGAAGAAATGGGGGAAGGAGACTTCAATGTGGTCTGTCTATATGCTAGAAATAACAGCCTAAATATGGTAAAGAAAAGGGTTAAGAAGAAAAATAATCGGCAGAAGAAATGAGGGAAGGAGACTTCAATGTGGTCACTCTATATGCTAGAAATAATAGCCTAAATATAGTAAAGAAAGGGTTAAGAAGAAAAATAATGAGCAGAAGAAATGAGGGAAGGAGACCTCAATGTGGTCTGTCTATATGCTAGAAATAATAGCCTAAATCTGGTAACAAAAGGGTTAAGAAGAAAAATAATAAGCAGAAGACATGAAACGAGGAGACCTCTATGTGGTCACTCTGTATGCTAGAAATAATAGCCTAAATCTGGTAACAAAAGGGGTTAAGAAGAAAAATAATGAGCAGAAGAAATGAGGGAAGGAGACCTCAATGTGGTCACTCTATATGCTAGAAATAATAGCCTAAATATGGTAAGAAGAGGGTTAAGAAGAAAGATATTCCACAGAAGAAATGGGGGAAGGAGACTTCAATGTAGTCTGTCTATATGCTAGAAATAATAGCCTAAAGAAGGCATGGAAATGAGGGAGGGATGGCGAAAGGGGACACTGAAACTTTCATACAAATTTGTTCAAAAATCGTTCTTAATGGGGGAGGGGGCATGGCAACAGTTTGATGCTGTGCAAAATTCCTCAAAATAACCCCTTTTAATTTGAGTGTCCCGTCATGTCCTGAAAAGGAAGGAATACCTCGTTGAAAGCTCGTTTGAAAACACTTTTGTAAACATTTAAAAATAATGATTTTATAGAAAAAAAAATCATTAAAAAAACAACAAAAGTTAGTGGGGCATTAAAGTGTAGTTATACATAGGTGAGGCCTCAAACTGTACATATGCATTCATTTGTAAACTTGATAATGCGTGGAAAAACTTAATTCATGAAAAGACCCCCAGACTAACCTGTTCTAGGTCTATGGTGACATTGACTTCGTTGTATTCCATTCCACGGGAGAGAGGCGGGCTCTGCCACCAGCGCTCGGTTCCGTCGATGGCCAGTTCGGCATGATGGGACAACGATTCCACGGTGGGGTCGCATTCCTCGCACAGCTGGCCCGAATTGATGGTTATCCGCAGGTCGCTCTCCTTGGTGTCTCCGGCCACGCCGGTCAACCGACAGAACAGTTCTGGCGACGAAGAGTTCACGCCGCATGTGGACGAGGCGACGATGTCCTTGCCGAAGGCCAAGTTGAAGTAGGGCGGCGTCAGAACCCTCACTTGGGCCTCGGCCGGACTCCAAAACGCGGACACCGTAAATATCACCGTTAAGATTTTCGCCGTGGTGGTCATGGTTGTTGTCATCGTGGTCGTTATTTGTGAGTCGTGGTGGTCACTACCCGGACGAATGCTCCTTTTTCTTCTTCGCTGCGTTGACCCCACCATTTATTTCATAGATATATTACGTGTGTGGTGGTGGTGGGGGTGGGGTAAGATTTTTAAAAGAAATTAGGGGTTGCTTGTTCTCACCCCTATCTTTTGTTTTTTGTTTTTAAGACCCAGACAGAAGGGAACGAATGTTCCGTTCCTTCTCTGGTCGTGGTTGCGCTAGAAATAAAGAGAGAGAGAGACTTCTGCAGGAATTGAGAGGGGGGGAGGAGGTGGAAGTGGAGAGGAGGAGGAGGAGGAGGAAAGAGGATGGAAGTGGTGGGAGCGAGGGGGCAGTAGTGGTGGTGGTGGTGGTGCAAGCGAAGTAGGGCGGAGGCGGGGAATGGAAGCGCGAAGAATTCTTCCCCCTCCCCCCCCGAGCCAAAACTTAATAAAATAAAATGAAGCAATGTATATGTGTGTGGGTGCGTGTGTGTGTTTGTATGTGTGTGTGTTTGTACGTGTGTGTGTTTGTACGTGTGTGTGGATGTGTGTTGGTTGTATGTGTGTGTGTGTGTGTGTTTGTACGTGTATGTGTGTGTGGTGTGGGTGTTGTACGTGTGTGTGTGTGTGTGGTGTGTGTTTGTACGGTTGGTGTGTGTTTGTATGTGTGTTTGTTGTGTGTTTGTATGTGTGTGTTGTGTGTATGTGTGTGTGTGTGTGTGTGTTTGTATGTGTGTGTGTGTTGGGTATGTGTGCGTGTGTGTGTGTGTTTGTTTTTATGTATGTGTATGTTTGTAAGTATGTAAGTATGTATTTATTTACACACGAAGAGAAATCTCAGAGGAAAACGGCAGGAAGTGGATGGTGGTGGTGGTGGTGGTGGCGGTGGTGGCGGGGGGTGGGGTGGTGGTGGCAGGAGTGGTGGTGGTGGTGGTGGTGGTGGTGGTGGCGGTGGTGGTGGTGGTGGTGGTGGTGGTGGTGAAGGTGTTGGTGCCGGAGGTAGGGAAGAGGCTGGTGTGCCGTGCTTTTTCTTGATGGAAGTGAAAAGAAAGGAAGGAGGGAGGGAGAGCTACGGATGGTCTCCTCCCCCCCCACCCCACCCCGCCTCCGGCATTGTGGCGAAAGCGGAGGCGGAGGCGGTGGTGGTGGTGGTGGTAGAGGTGGTGGTGGTGGTGGGGTATAGACGGACTGGATGGTGATGGTAGTCAGTAGCAACTGGGAGGAGAAAGGGTGGCGGGAGGAGAGCAGATGAGGGATTAGACCATTGCAGGTGGGGGGGGGGGGGATAGGGAGGGTAAAGTATAAAGTGGTAGGAGAATGTGAAAGATGTTGCTGTTGTTGTTCTGCCAACTCCAATCACAATTTTGCCCCGAGCCAGAGTTCTGCACATAAATCAAGTTATATACTCTTTTTACTCTTTTACTTGTTTCAGTCATTTGACTGCGGCCATGCTGGAGCACCGCCCTTTTAGTCGAGCAACCGACCCCGGGACTTATTCTTTTTGTAAGCCCAGTACTATTCTATCGGCTAACTTTTTGCCGAACCGCTAAGTGAGGGGATGTAAAACACCAGAATGTTTGTAGAGCAATGCTAGGGGCACAAACACAGACACACAAACATATACCACACACACACTTATATAATTATATATATACATATATACGACAGGCTTCTTCAGTTTCCGTCTACAAATCCACTCACAAGGCATTGGTCGGCCTGAGGCTATAGCAGAAGACACTTGCCCATATGCCAGCAGTGGGACTGAACCCGGAACCATTGGTTGGTAAGCAAGCTACTTACCACACAGCCACTCCTGCGCCTATGCGAAAACAATAAATTAAAAAGAGAGATACCATTGAAAATCCATAATTTATTTATATTATACACAAAATGGCGCAGGAGTGGCTGTGTGGTAAGTAGCTTGTTACCAACCACATGGTTCCGGGTTCAGTCCACTGCGTGCACACTTGGCAAGTGTCTTCTGCTATAGCCTCAGGCCGACCAAAGCCTTGTGAGTGGATTGGGTAGACGGAAACTGAAAGAAGCCTGTCGTATATATGTATATATATATATAAGTGTGTGTGTGTAATGTTTGTGTGTCTGTGTTTGTCCCCCTAGCATTGCTTGAAAACGATGCTGGTGTGTTTACGCCCCCGTCACTCTAGCGGTTCGGCAAAAAGAGACCGATAGAATAAGTACTGGGCTTACAAAAAGAATAAGTCCCGGAGTTGATTTGCTCGACTATACAGGCGGTGCTCCAGCATGGTCGCAGTCAAATGACTGAAACAAGTAAAAGAGTAATGTGTGTGTGTGTTCTCCATTCCTTCAATTCTGTAATTTAGTCATTTTTAGGAAATACTCAGGAAGGGAAAGACAAAAACAGAAAAACAAGCACCACCCCCTTAAATGCCAAAACTCACACATCCTTTTATTACGTGTGGTGGTGGTGGTGGGGATGGGGTAAGATTTTTTTTTTTTTAAATTAGGGGTTGCTTGTTCTCACCCCTGTCTCTTGTTTTTTTTTTTTGTTTTTGAGACCCAGACAGAAGGGAACGAATGTTCCGTTCCTTCTCTGGTCGTGGTTGCGCTAGAAATAAAGAGAGACGGAGAGAGAGACTTCTGCAGGAATTGAGAGGAGGCGTCGAAGAGGAGGAGGAGGAGGAGGAGGAGGACGACGACGATGATGATGAAGATGATACTGATGATGACGACGACGACGATGACGACGACGACGATGACGACGACGACGATGATGACGACGACGATGATGAAGATGATGATGATGACAATGACGATGATGATGATGGTGACGATGATAAACATGATGATGATGACGATGATGATGATGATGATGATGATGATGATGATGATGATGACGATGACGATAATGATAATGATGACGATGAGAATGATGATGATGATGACGATAATGACGATGATGATGATGATGATAAAGATGATGATGATGATGATGATGATGATGATGATGTGATGTGCACAGGCACACACACATATACATATATATACATATATACGACAGGCTTCTTTCAGTTTCCATCTACCAAATCCACTCACAAGGCATTGGTCAGCCCGGGGCTATAGCAGAAGACACAGTGGCTGTGTGGTATGTAGCTTGCTAACCAACCACCTGGTTCCGGGTTTAGTCCCACTGCGTGGCATCTTGGGCAAGTGTCTTCTGCTATAGCCCCGGGCTGACCAATGCCTTGTGAGTGGATTTGGTAGACGGAAACTGAAAGAAGCCCGTCGTATATATGTATATATATATATGTATGCGCATGTGTGTTTGTGTGTCTGTGTTTGTCCCCCTAGCATTGTTTGACAACCGATGCTGGTGTGTTTGTGTCCCCGTCACTTAGCGGTTCGGCAAAAGAGACCGATAGAATAAGTACTGGGCTTACAAAAGAATAAGTCCCGGGGTCGAGTTGCTCGATTAAAGGCGGTGCTCCAGCATGGCCACAGTCAAATGACTGAAACAAGTAACAGAGTAAAAGAGTTATAGGGTCCACGAGAATAAAATATTAATCAAAGGGGCCCATAGATAAAATATGAATGAAAAACACTAGCTGTACTTAAGAAGACCCATTTAACCCTTTCAATACCAACCTGGCTGAAACCACCTCTGACTCTGTGGTACAAATGTCTTGTTTTCACAAGTTCTGAATTAAAATCTTCCACCAAACCTTAGTCACAATTTATGTTCCTAACACTAGCTGAATGATACTAAGTTATTTTACTAAATTCTTTGTTATATTTAAAATTAATTGATAGAAACACTGAGCATCTCAAAAGAAATACAGTATACGAAAGGTTGAGAATAAAAATAAGCAGAAGGAATCAGAAGGAGACCTCAATTGGATATGCTAGAAATAATAGCCTAAATTTCCTTCAATCCACACCTTTTCACTAACCCTTCTAATGTCCATACCAATGTAAGTGTTCTTAGCCTTTTGAAACCAAACCCACTCAAACCCTCCTCGAGCTTCAGTAGAACAATGTTTTGTTTTCAAAAGTTTTGAATTAAAATCTTCCACCAAACCTTAGTCACAATTTATGTTCCTAACACTAGCTTAATGATAACGAACTTATTTTACTAAATTCTTTGTTATATTTAAAGTAACTGAAAGAAACACAGAGCATCTCAGAATTAACCCTTTCATTACCATATTTCTGCTGAGATTCTCTGTGTTTCTTTCAATTACTTTAAATATAACAAAGAATTTAGTAAAATAACTTTGTTATCATTCAACTAGTATTAGGAACATAAATTGTGACTAAGGGTTTGGTGGAAGATTTTTATTCCAAACTTATGGAAACAAGACATTTGTACTAAAGAGCCAGAGGTGGTTTTAGCCAGGTTGGTATCAAAAGGGTACACATCTCCACATTTGGGCAGATGGAGATTAGAAGCAGTTGGAAGAGTGTGGCTTGAAGGAAACTTAGGCTATTATTTCTAGCATATAGAGGGACCACATTGAGGTCTCCTTCCCTCATTTCTTCTGCTGATTATTTTTCTTCTTAACCCTTTTGTTACCATATTTATGCTATTATTTCTAGTACATAGACAGACCACATTGAGGTCTCCTTCCCTCATTTCTTCTGCTGATTATTTTTCTTCTTAACCCTTTTGTTACCATATTTCTGTTTTGAGATGCTCTGTGTTTCTTTCAATTACTTTAAATATAACAAAAAATTTCGTAAAATAACTTTGTTATCATTAAGCTAGTGTCAGGAACATAAATTGTGACTAAGGTCTGGTGGAAGATTTTAATTCAGAACTTATGAAACAAGACATTTGTACTCAGGGGTTGGTAATGAAAGGGTTAATACAGTGACAAGAGGGTTGATTAAAACTGATGCACTAAAGACAGGGCGTTCATGTCTATACCCCTCTCCCTCTCCCCCACAATTCATCTTCCTAACACCCCCCTCTCTCCCTTCACCCTTGTTGCATGCCCCTCCCTCTAGCATTTTTGTATCTAACCAGTCAAATGGTTATGAGTGCAGAACAGAGCTTCAGACACAATGATGACAAGAGACAATGGACCATCATGGGATGGATTTTGGTGAATAAACACTTTTTGTATGGAAGTTGTTTAAACTATCAATTAAAGCACGAAATAAAAAAATACTTTTGATTCTACTTGGTACATACATACATGTCTCTCTCTTTCTCTCTCCCTCTCACCATCCATCCATTCATCTGTCTATCTTTCTATCTACCCATGTAGCTATCTACCTATCTATCTATCTATCTATCTATCTATCTATCTATATATATATATATATATATATATATATATATATATATATCACGCCTCCTTCCTTCAAACGGGAAGGAAGAGCTATTTTTATCATCCTTGTGGCTATGGCGAAAGAATGTATGTGGTCAATCTCTCATCAACTTCTTCAAGTATCGCTTGAAGAGGAAAGTGAGAGTAGAGAGGCAAGTGTTGTCTAGTGAATGTTTTAAAAAAAGATGGGTGAATGTAGCAAGGATGGCACGTATGAATGACGAAGCCACCTTGACTATGATCCTATGAACCGTAAAAATTAATACAGAGAGTTGCTTATTTGTAAAAAAATATAACATGTGACTTCATTGACCGAGGTTAGCGTGGTCTTTTCCGTAGACTTTTCTTTCCACGGGTAAACCTCACCTGTCCTCCCCTTTACACTCTATATTGACATTTCTGTGATAACGATCCCTATTGATCGATTTTTTTTCCTTTTCCTTTTATTTTTTATCCCCCCCTTTTTTTTTGCTTTCCTCTTTCTTTCCTTTTACGATCCCTTTTGATCGAAAACCAAACCCCCATTTTTTATCCCCAAAAGAAAAGCTCTACCTTGTAATTTGTCCCGTCTGTGTGCAGCCCTGTATGGCGAATAAAGAAACATATCTATCTATCTATCTATCTATCTATCTATCTATCTATCTATCTATCTATCTATCTGTCTGTCTGTCTGTTTATCTGTCTATCTATCCATCCATCTATCTATCTATCTATCTATCTATCTATCTATCTATCTATCTATCTATCTATCTATCCATCTATCTATCTATCTATCTATCTGTCTATCTATCTGTCTATCCATCCATCCATCCATCCATCCATCCATCCTCTCTCTCTCTCTATCTTTCTATCTACCCATTCAAGGAGTTTTCTTGCTAGGTCATCCATGCTGGGAGATCATCGGAGGAATTCAGGGTCAGCATGGGAGTCAGACAGGGCCGTCTATTGTCCCCACTCCTGTTCCTCGTCATGTTGACGGGGTCACCAGGACAGCCTACGCTACCTCCAGGAAAGGTATTCAGTGGACATTCGGCATGGTTTTCTATGGCTGGATGCCCTTCCTAATACCAACACCTCCAAGAGTGTAATGGGTGTTCTTACATGCCACCGGCACAGGTGCCATTTGCATGGCACCGGTACCTGCCATGACTGTGATTTTGCTCAGCTTAATGGGTCTTCTTCTGAAGCACAACATAACGCTAAAGGTCTTGGTCATTGCCTTCGTGAAGCCCAACACTTGAAAGGAACTCAGCCATGTTAAATACTAATTGATGCAGTTAGCCATAACCTGGAGCATAACTGAGAGCTACTATGCTATCCGTGCAGATAATATATTCTCATAAACCCACATTGAAACGTATGTAGGACAACAAAAAATATGCTGTAAATAACTGCTTAATAAAACTGTAGATGTGGAAAAAAATCTCTGTTCTTATGATCATTATTAATATTGTATATGTGTGTGTATGTGTGTGTATGTGTGTGAGTGTGTGTGTGTGTGTGTGTGTGTGTAAGTGTGTGAGTGTGTGTGTGTGTGTGTGTAAGTGTGTGAGTGTGTGTGTGTATTCAATATCAATATGAGCCTCTTTGTAGATATTTACACACTCCCCCCACACTCACACACATACTCTCTCACACATATGCACATACACACACTCACACACATGCACACAGGCACACACATGCAACAGACACGCACATACACATACACACACTCTCTCTCTCACACACACACATTCTCTCTCACACATACATGCACATACACACACTCTCAGTTTCTCTCTCTCTCTCTCACACACCCACACACACTCACACACACACACACACACACACACACAAGTATGTATGCGTGCACTCACACACACCTCCACAGACACAGGCCTCTGTTCCCTAGTTTTGTCACAAGATGAAATAGGGTGGGAACCAGAGCTTGGAGGCTGCATCTGTTTTTACTATCAATACCACCACCACCACCACCGTCGCCGCCGCCACCACCACCACCAACAACAACACCACCACCACCAACACCACCACCACCACTAACAACAACAACAACACCAACACCACCACCAACACCAACACCACCACCAAAACCACCAACACCACCACCACCACCACCACCACCATCACCACCACCGCTGCTGCTGCCACCTCGACTAACAACAAAAACAACAACAACAACAACAACCACAAGTGGCTGATTCCAAGAACCCCCCCCCTGCTTGGCTTGGCATCGACAGTTTGAGAAATGGGCCAAGAGAAGTAATTGAGAATAGAATTACAGCTGAAGCAGACACCCAAAGCAGATTCTAGCTTACTCTTTTACTCTTTTACTTGTTTCAGTCATTTGACTGCGGCCATGCTGGAGCACCGCCTTTAGTCGAGCAAATCGACCCCCGGGACTTATTCTTTTGTAAGCCCAGTACTTATTCTATCGGTCTCTTTTGCCGAACCGCTAAGTGACGGGGACGTAAACAACACCAGCATCGGTTGTCAAGCAATGCTAGGGGGACACCCAAGTTCCACGCAACTCCGTCAGAAGGTAATGGCGAACGTCTGCTGACTCTTACGCCACAACTTTCTCTCACTCTTTCCTCCTGCATCTTGCAGCTCACCTGCGATGGATCGGTGTCCCGTCCAGGTGGGGAACGTATACGCCAAGGAAACCGGCAAACCAGCCCTTATGAGCCAGGCATGGCTCGAGAAGGAACAAACAAAACATGTATAGGTTCCTCACCTGGATGGGACGCCGGTCCGTCGCAGGTGAGCTGCAAGATGCAGGAGGAAAGAGTGAGAGAAAGTTGTGGCGAAAGAGTCAGCAGAAGTTTCGCCATTACCTTCTGCCAGAGCCGTGTAGAGCTTGGGTGTTTCGCTCATAAACACACACATTGCCTGGTCTGATATTCGAACCCGCGATCCCTCGACCGCAAGTCCGCTGCTCTAACCACTAGGCCATGTACCACCACCAAAGTTGTAGCGAAAGAGTCAGCAGAGGTTCGCCATTACCTTCTGCCGGAGGCTGCGTAGAGCTTAGGTGTTTCACTCATAAACACGCACATCGCCCGGTCTGAGATTTGAACCCTCGACCGCGAGTCCGCTGCTCTAACCACAAGGCCACGTGCCTCCACTACCTCTATATGGTAACTAGATGTGTTAGAAATAGCAACCAAATTTTCAAGTCACACCCGACTGTGATTTAGAAAGATGTATTGGAAACTGTATTTGTGTACTCTCTGTGCACAGGGGTAAAAAGGAGGGTGGAACGGCAGGGCGATGACCTTATCACTGTAAGATCAGATCTGACCTAGGGTTAAACAACAACGACCATAACAACAACAGCAACAACAACAAATTCCTTTGCTCACACTTCTACACCTCTGACAACATCTATGACACAATCCCCACCACCACCACCACCATCACCATCACCACCACTACTACCACCACCATTACCACTAACACCACCACCACCACCACCACCACCATCACCACCACCACCACCACCACCACCACCACCACCACCACCCACAACCATCATTGCTGATGCCGCCATCACCATCATCATCATGACCACCACCCATCACCATCACCGCCATCATCACCACCACCACAACCAACGCTGTTGCTACCACCATCACCACTGTCATCATCATCCTCATCACCACCACCACTACCATCCTCATCATCATCTTCATCATCATCTTCATCATCCTCATCATCATCTTCATCATCATCTTCATCATCATCATCATCATCATCATCATCATCTTCACCATCATCGTCATCTTCACCATCATCACCATCATCATCTTCATCATCATCTTCATCATCATCATCATCATCATCATCATCATCTTCACCATCATCGTCATCTTCACCATCATCACCATCGTCATCATCATCATCATCATCATCATCATCATCATCATCATCTTCACCGTCATCATCATCGTCATCATCATCATCTTCACCATCATCATCATCTTCACCATCATCCTCATCACCACCACCACTACCATCCTCATCATCATCTTCATCATCATCTTCATCATCCTCATCATCATCTTCATCATCATCATCATCATCATCATCATCATCATCATCATCATCATCATCATCATCATCATCATCATACAGAACTGCCCCCATTTTCAAATATCTTCAGATAAACTCTTAAAAACTATCCCACGCTACCCCTGCTGCTGCTGCTGCTGCTGCTGCTACTTAAGCTCCTTCTAACATACCACTATTTACTTCTCCCTCTGTCACCTCCTCCTCCTCCTCCTCCTCCTCCAGCTCCTCTGACAACAACAATGACATTGGTGATAGTAATACAACTCTGCTTCAATCTGGCCACGCCCTCCACCACGCAACAGCCAGACCACCACCACCACTGCCCGCTACCACCACCACTACCATCATCGCCGCCACCGCCACCACCACCACCACCACCACCGTCACTGCTACCACCATCGTCACTGCTACCACCACCGTCACCCCACACCATCACCGTCACCCCCACCCACCATCACAGCCACCACTACCACCACCACCAATGCTACCACCACCGTCACTGCCGCTCCGCCACCACCACCACCACCACTGCCACCACTGCCACCACCACCACCACAGCCACCACTGCCGCTCCACCACCACCACCACTGTCACCACCACCACTACCATCATCGCTGCCGCCGCTACCGCCACCTCCACCACCACCACCGTCATCCCCCACACCATCACCCCGCCATCGCCACCACCACAACCACCATTACCACTACCTCCATCATCATCACCCTCCCCTTTGCCACTGCCATGACTACCACTCCTGCCTAGATTCCAGTAGGAATCTGTTTTCCTTACCAGATGCTATCGCCATCAACCCATCAACGCCACTACAATACCACCACCACCACCACCACCACCACCGCCCCACCACCACCACCACCACCGCCACCATCACAATCACTGCTGCCACTGCTAATATAACGCTAAATGCTAACATCAAAATGTGTCTGTCTGTCTGTATGTACAGCAGTGCTTTTCAAACTTTTTGCTGGAGCGGAACCCCAAGGAAACATTCCACTGGCTCGAGGAACCCCTGTGCAATAATTTGATAGTCTTATGCACACATATCGGCACAGGAGAATTAAAAATTACAGCCGATTTTAGCAGTTTTGTAACTTCTTGCGGAACCCCTGCACTGTACTGGCGGAATCCTAAGGTTCTGCAGAACCCTGGTTCAAAACCACTGATGTACAGATTTTAGCAGTTTTGTAACTTCTTGCGGAACTTCTTGCGGAACCCCTGGACTGTACTGGCGGAAGCCTAAGGTTCCGAGGAACCCTGGTTGAAAACCACTGATGTACAGTGTAGTCTCCATGTTTGAACACAATCCAGAAATGAAGCCAGCATGCTCTCCGCTGGATGCGTAGTGTCAGTTGTGCACGCACGACAGAGTGTAAGCGTGCCCCGAGAGAGAAGCCGGACATAAGAAGCATTAGATGCAGTCTGCAAGAGAGATGGCTGCACTGGTATGGCCTAAGGCGGCGAGCTGGCAGAATCGTTAGCAAGCCGGGCGAAATCCTTAGCAGTATTTCATCTGTCGTTACGTTGTGAGTTCAAATTCCGCCGAGGTCGACTTTGCCTTTCATCCTTTCGGGGTCGATAAATTAAGTACCAGATACACACTGGGGTCGATGTAATCGACTTAATACCTATGTCTGTCCTTGTTTGTCCCCTCTGTGTTTAGCCCCTTGTGGGTAATAAAGAAATAGGTATTTCGTCTGCCGCTACGTTCTGAGTTCAAATTCCGCCGAGGTCGACTTTGCCTTTCATCCTTTCGGGGTCGATAAATTAAGTACCAGTTACGCACTGGGGTCGATATAATCGACTTAATCCCTTTGTCTGTCCTTGTTTGTCCCCTCTATGTTTAGCCCCTTGTGGGCAATAAAGAAATAAGGAACGTTAGCACGCCGGGCGAAATGCTTAGCGGTGTTTCGCCTGCCGTTACGTTGTGAGTTCAAATTCCGTCGAGGTCGACTTTGCCTTTCATCCTTTCGGGGTCGATAAATTAAGTACCAGTTACACACTGGGGTCGATGTAATCGACTTAATACCTATATCTGCCCTTGTTTGTCCCCTCTATGTTTAGCCCCTTGTGGGTAATAAAGAA